>NC_059361.1:20875000-21152500 GCF_019703515.2 Myxocyprinus asiaticus
TGTTCATTCACAGTGAAAAGTTGGCTATAGAAAAATTCAGTGAAACTGTTTCATTTAAAAAATAAATACTGTATGTTTTTATTGCATTTATTGAATATCTTCCTGGGACTTGGACTAACCAACATCATCGCTATGAGAAACACAAAGGGATGTCTGTGGTGTCCAAACTAGCAGCTTTATTAATGTCCATCTTGTCCTTTCTTGCTGTGCCAATCATCTTTTAATCAATGTCTGCGCATACACTCGGTCTCTCCATGGCTATGATCTCTGTCTTTTATTAGGTTGTCTTTTGAATTTCCCCCTGTGGTTAAAGTTATGTTTGGTCAAACTGTAATCATTCCCAGAGCAAACATTTCTGGTGGTAATTGTATGACAACAAAACAGACATTGTTTTAATGACTCACAAATAATCCTGCCAAAAGAAAGAACAAATTTTTATATCGATGCCACTAGACATCTCCAGCATTTGACTTGTGTTAGTCATTATTTTGGGAGTGCTTGTTTTCCCAGGCGTTGCTCTTTCCAGTTTCTAGTTTACATCTAAAAAAATCTCATTTAAAACAGATAAATCCCACATCTGAAAATGTTTCACATTAAATGTAATTTTGTAACTTTTTTAAGTGTAGTAACAAAGTATACATCATTGACTCAACACTCTGTTCAATACATTTGGTTCATTTAAGTTATGCCAAAATGATTCTCAGAAATACAGTGGGGTGCAGTCAAACCACTTTCCTTATAATGTGTCATGTTTACATATTCATCTTGCCCATATTAGCCTGTGACCCTTAAGGAAATGAGTTATCCAAACAACTACACAATATGCTGATTTATTAAACCTGTGTGTTACATTTGAAAGTTGGGTTTATTTTGTTGAAACAAAGTATAATCAAGCTCCTTGACCTTGTTTATTAATGTAAGAATACTGAGAGTTTTTAACAGTGTATATAATATAGTCATTTTATTTAGTGTCAGACAATAGCTGGCAGTAGATATTTCACTCAAAGTGAAAAAAAAAAAAAAAAAAATAATATATATATATATATATATATATATATATATATATATATATATATATATATATATATATATATATTTAAAATGTAGTTAGAAATTGATCTTTGTTGAATATAGAAGTTTAAAACATACATGTTTAGGCACTTTGGCTCAGAGAAGGAATGATTTTAAGAGCCATAAAGCCAAGTAAGTACCTAAATACCTTTTAAGAAAGAGAGCAGTTGTTTCAAACTTTGTTTGTACATCATCACAGTATTTTGAGTGTTAGCATGGCCTGAGGCTGATTATGTTGTGTTAATTGTTATGGAGGATTTCATACATCACAACAAGGACAAGTTGAGGATGCTACTATAAGGAGGTGCTAGCACACCTAAAGTAGATGGTACTATTACTTGTTTGTCAGTATAAGCAGTAAGTATTTTCACATTGACAGATTGGCCCCATTCACTTCAATTGTAAGTGCCACAGTAAACCAGATTTTTTCCATTTTTTTTTTTTTTTTTTTTTTTTTTTAAGAAAAGGAGGGACAAGTCAAAATTAATTTTTGTGGCTTTTAATATTATGCCAAAAATGCTGTCGATTGACCTTAACTTGTATTGAACCCAGAATATTATTTTAACATAAGTGAACAATGAACAAAAGTATATTTATACATAAACATAAAAGAGATAGTTCATCCAAAAATTCTGTCATCATTTACTCACGCTCACCCTTACAAATCTGTATGATTTTTGGAACACAAAAAGTAGATATTAGACAGAATGACAGCCTCACACACTGTTCACTTTCACTGTATGGAAAAATATATTTTCAAAGTGAATGGTGAATGGGGCTAACATTCTGCCTTCCATCTTCTTTTCTGTTCCATTGAAAAAAGAAAGTCATACAGGATTTGAACAACATGAGGTTGAGTAAACAATGACAATATTTTTCATTTTTGGGTGAACTATCCCTTTAATCAAGATTCATACATACTATAAAAATGTATTGTTCATTGTTAGTTCATAATGCATTAATTAATATTAACATATGGAACCATATTTTAAAGTGTTACCAAGTTTGCTTTAGGCAAAAGTTGACTCAAATCCTGTTCAATGTGAATCCCTGTTCATCCACTCTGTTTGCCCTTCTAGATATGTGTGGACTCACACCTGCTGCTTTATCAAGATTCAAGAGAAGATTCATTGAATTACTAAAGATCCTCCAACATCATAGTGCTGATGTTGCTGATACAATTGCTGGTAATAAAATAGACATTTCCTCTGAAAGTTTTACTATAACAATGGGCATTCTCTAAGATCTACAACATGATCATGTTTTGTTTCATTAAAGAGTTTAGTATTGTGGGGTTTTGGCAACTAAATCAAAGCTCTGCCAATTAAAGCTTGGCATCTCTGACTTTTCCCTGCAGCTGTGAGCATGTCCTGTCTGTGCATTAAAGGTCACTCTGCAGTGAGCCAGCTGGCCGGTGTGTCAGCCTGCATCGTGAAAACCTTCTTTGTTGTGAGTGCTGGAGACAGTGGGGCCTCAGAGGCCGCAGCACTACCTGCACCTCTGTGTTAAAGTGGAGGCGTGTCATTACACCCAGATGGCTGCTTCCTCCGCTGCACTAAACAGCTCTGTGTTTCAACACCCATTTGCCCCCTAAGTCTTTCTGTCTCTGTTCCTAGACTTGTTTTAGAGAATATATATTGAATTAAGTTTATATTCCTTACCCCACTGTCAAAGTTTTTTTCTTATTTTAAGCATAACCTCACTAAATTTAGCTAAAAAAAAAGTTTGCTACTATCCAAAATAAAATGCATTCAAATTGTGTTCCATGAAAACAAGTCTTATTAACTTTTGCAATATTTATCTTTTTAGGGATGTTTAGATTGCCAAAAGTATTCGCTCACCCATCCAAATAATTGAATTCAGGTGTTCCAATCACTTCCATGGCCACAGGTGTATAAAATGAAGCATCTAGGCATGCAGACTGCTTCTACAAACATTTGTGAAAGAATGGGCCGCTCTCAGGAGCTCAGTGAATTCCAGCGTGGTACTGTGATAGGATGCCACCTATGCAACAAGTCCAGTCGTGAAATTTCCTCGCTACTAAATATTCCACAGTCAACTGTCAGTGGTATTATAACAAAGTGGAAGCGATTGGGAATGACAGCAACTCAGCCACGAAGTGGTAGGCCACGTAAAATTACAGAACGGGGTCAGCGGATGCTGAGGCGCATAGTGTGCAGAGGTCGCCAACTTTCTGCAGAGTCAATCGCTACAGACCTCCAAAGTTCATGTGGCCTTCAGATTAGCTCAAGAACAGTGCGTAGAGAGCTTCATGGAATGGGTTTCCATGGCCGAGCAGCTGCATCCAAGCCATACATCACCAAGTGCAATGCAAAGCGTTGGATGCAGTGGTGTAAAGCACGCCGCCACTGGACTCTAGAGCAGTGGAGACGCGTTCTCTGGAGTGACGAATCACGCTTCTCCATCTGGCAATCTGATGGACGAGTCTGGGTTTGGTGGTTGCCAGGAGAACGGTACTTGTCTGACTGCATTGTGCCAACTGTGAAGTTTGGTGGAGGGGGGTTGTTTTTCAGGAGCTGGGCCTGGCCCCTTAGTTCCAGTGAAAGGAACTCTGAATGCTTCAGCATACCAAGAGATTTTGGACAATTCCATGCTCCCAACTTTGTGGGAACAGTTTGGGGATGGCCCCTTCCTGTTCCAACATGACTGCGCACCAGTGCACAAAGCAAGGTCCATAAAGACATGGATGAGCGAGTTTGGTGTGGAAGAACTTGACTGGCCTGCACAGAGTCCTGACCTCAACCCGATAGAGCACCTTTGGGATGAATTAGAGCGAAGACTGTGAGCCAGGCCTTCTCATCCAACATCAGTGTCTGACCTCACAAATGCGCTTCTGGAAGAATGGTCAAAAATTCCCATAAACACACTCCTAAACCTTGTGGAAAGCCTTCCCAGAAGAGTTGAAGCTGTTATAGCTGCAAAGGCTGGGCCGACATCATATTAAACCCTATGGATTAAGAATGGGATGTCACTTAAGTTCATATGCGTCTAAAGACAGATGAGCGAATACTTTTGGCAATATAGTGTATAATAATACAAGATGAACTAAGAAAAATTAAGAAAAATAGGAAATTAAGAAAAAAATTTGAAATTAAACAAATATTCCGGATTCAATACAAGTTAAGCTCAATCGACAGCATTTGTAACATAATGTTTATTACCACCAAAAAATAAATAAATGAAAAATTGAGGTTACAGTACAGCACTTTCAATAGATGTTAATGGGGCCATTTTTTGGAGGGTTTAAAGGCCAAAATGTTAAGCTTATAATTTTTATAAAAGCACTTACATTAATTTTTCCTTCAAAAATCACATGTTATTTGAGCTGTAAAATTGTTTAAATCATAATTTTTGTAGAGGACAACTGTTCTAGGCAGATGAACTTCTAGTTATTTGTCACTGACGTTATGTCATCATGGTGACAAAGTTGTAAAATTGGATATAACTTTACACAGAAAAGGCATTTTATCACACTAAAATCATGTTAACATGCATATGGTCATGGGCACCTGCAGGGTTTAATCTGAAGGTATGCACAAAAATCTGCCTTGTACAACCTTATATCTAAGGGAGTCCAGGGGCATGCTCCTCCGTGAGAATTGTTTTGCGAAAACAACACCAAAGCATTAAATTCTGGTGACTTTAAGAAAGCATTTTTTTTTTTTCTAGAGTATGAGTAGTGTTTGTGTAACTATTGGCTAAAGCATTTGTTCCAGTAACCGTGCAGAACAGACGTGTTCTCGTGCTAAAAAAGCAAAATGCACCACAATGAATAGAACAGAACTAGTGATGGGAAGATCGGATCATTTTACTGACTTGAACCTTTGAGTCTTGTTCAGCAAAATGAACAAATGTTTTTTCAAGTCATTTGGTTCATTTGGTTCATTTGAGCAGAATTAAATTAAAATGTTACATTTTCAGTAGCCAAATCCCCCCAACACGTCTACTTACGCAAACTTTGATTATAGTCCCAATAAGGAAAAATGTATAATGCAGCCAAAGACAAATTATGAGAACCAGAAAAATTAGTTCACCTCTGGATTGAATCATCTTGTCTGAGTCATTCGTTCTTTTGTCACTGCATAGCGTATACGGCTGTCATGTGACAAAAGAACGAACGACTCGGACCAGAAGACTCGAGAGGCGAACTAATCATTTCTGTTTCCTGTCTGTGCAATGCATAGCCTATACGGCTGTCACGTGACAAAAGAACAAACGACTCGGACCAAAAGAGTTGAAAGGTGAACTAATCATTTCTGTTTCCTGTTCAGCGCCTATGCGGTTTTCACGTAACAAACAAACAGAAGTTGCGCAATGCACATGCGCGGTCAACACAAAATTAACGAATCACTCTCTGAGACTACTCGTTCTTCTGAGTCACATAAAAGATTAGTTCAAAATGAACGAATCGTTCATGAACGACCCATCACTAAACAGAACGCAGGTGTCTCGAGACGCATTTTTATAGTTCTTTTTAACTTAAAGCAGCTTCTAAAAATGCAACGCTCCCCTGAGAGATACTAAAAACACAGTGAAACATGATGCAGTTGTCAAAAGACATCCATCTAGTGAATGTTTACATGGAAAACGATTGAAAAACTGTGTGAGCGGATGCAAAAAGACGTTCAGTTTGAACAGCCCCTTGATCACATGACACAGCACTGTCTGAAGTTTCTCAAAGTTACCTCTCAAAAAGACAAACTTTTGTTTCAGTTGATTGTAGGTAAATTTACACTGTATCCAGCGCTGTATTTGTAAATATCCCGATACTGTTTTACTGTGTGAGAAACCACTCCAAATGATTCAGTGAGAGAGCGCTCCGAACGAATTTGACTGAATCACGATTCAGTTCAGACAGTTTTGTAAGCCCGTTTGGCCAATTCACTGAAAAGAACCGACTAAAAGAATTATTAATTACAAATTGCTCATCACTAGTTCTTTTTAACTGCCACGGGACACACGTCAAGATTGATGAAATATTCTGAGAGTAAATATTTCTCATGTCAGTTGGAGCGCTCATGGTACGCACAGTACGTACAGCTGTATGGTTTACATCTAAAGGCCATTTTATACTTCTGTGTCAAGCCTACGCCGTAGCCTGACATGCACCTCTTCAAAAATGTAACTGTGCGTCGTGACGACGCAGACCACAACAGCTGTGATTGGTGCACTTTGTAACCAGAGACCGCCCCCCAGGATGATAAAAACAGTATCTGAGGTAGTGTCACATTTTACCTAGATTATTTTAATATCTATGCATCATATCACATTGTATTTGGACTGCACCATTAAAGCAATTTTCTCAGTCGGGAGCATCTGCTGTTCCCTATCTGTCACTCACTCGACGTTGTGTCGATGTAGTGACACTAGGGGTCACTCTTGGGAGCCCGAGACACCTCTGGTCTTTGATAAAAGGCCAGTGAAAATTGGTGAGTGGTATTTGCATGCCACTCCTCCGGACATACGGGTATAAAAGGAGCTGGTATGCAACCACTCATTTAGACTTTCTCTTCGGAGCTGAATGGTCATGCTCATTGAGCTGAATTCTACTGTTCATTCACCTCTGCTGGATCTGATGGCGCATTTCAGCAGCTTCTCCCTCCTCTGCATTGGTGCACTGCAGAGAACGCCCCTGGGCACTTCGGCAGAAAACAAGACAGTATATTTTCTGAAAGAGCTTTTTTCCTCTAAAAGAGTATATATTTCTCTAAAAGAGTGGCACACACGGAAGGTCTTTTTAAAGCCGCATCTTTTTAAAGATGCCTTTCCGATTGTGTGTTATTCCTGGTTGCGGTCGTTATCTCTCAACTTCGGATGATCATGATCGCTGTCTTTCGTGTCTGGCGCAACCCACACGGAGGCAGCGTTTGTGGATGGTTCATGTTCTCACTGCAAGAACATGACCATGGCAACGTTGCGGTCCTGGCTGGCTTTCATAAGAAAGCAAGCCACCCCAGCAGCTCCCCGCCTTGATCCTTCTACCGCGGCTAGCACTGGGGGCGATTTGGGGACCCCAATGGGATCGTCTCCACCGGGTATCCCCCCGTGGACCTTCCATTCCCCAGCTCGCTCGTCTGCCCCAATCGGGCTTCCGGATGAGTTCGCCAGCTCGTCTCATGGTGAGTCTGGCTTCTTGTTCAGAGCCCTCAAAGATGATGAGCTCTCGAGCGCAGCATCGGAGAGTGGGCTTGTCCAGTCAGATGCAGAAGCCTCAACTGGGCTTCCCCCCTCGGGGACGATTGCCGATGCCGAAATGATGGACATGCTTTCCTGGGTGGCCGCGAGCGTCGGGTTAGAGTGGAACCCTCCACTCTCCCCTGAACCCTCACGGCTTGATGATTGATTCCTGGGCTCGCTGCACCGCTCAAAGCAGCCACGCCCCGCTCCAGTGCCATTCTTCCCGGTAGTGCACGAGGAGCTGACGAAATCGTGGGAGGCACCTTTTACTGCCCGGCCCCGATTCCGCAGTTCCCCCGCTCTCACTACCCTCGATGGCAGGGCGGCCAGGGGCTATACGGCGATTCCCCCTGTGGATAAGGCACTCGCGGTGCACCTATGCCCGCAGAGTGCCGCCACCTGGCGCGGATGCCCTAAGCTCCCGTCCAAGCCCTGTAGGCTCACGTCATCCCTGATGGCTAAAGCCTACATTGCTGCTGGACAAGCCGCCTCCGCCCTGCACCAAGCCAAGGCATTGAAAGAACTGCATGAGGGTAGTTCTGCCCCAGATTTGATGCAGGAACTGCGCTCGGCGACCGACCTCGCTCTCTGAGCAACGAAGGTCACGGCGCAGTCTCTCGTGTGGACGATGGCCACACTAGTGGTCCAGGAGCGCCACCTTTGGCTCAACCTGGTCGAGATGGGTGAGGCCGACAAGACACGGTTTCTTGCTGCCCCCATTTCCCAGGCTGGCCTATTCGGCGACACCGTCGAGGACTTTGCCCAGCAGTTCTCGGCGGTGAAGCAGCAGACGGAGGTAATCCGGCACATCCTGCCCCGGTGCGGCTCAAGATCCCGCACCCCATCTGCTCGTTGCCAAGGGCGTCCCCCTGCGGTGACTGCACTGGCTCCACCGCAGCCTGCCCCTTCGGCCCGGCCCCGGTGTGGAGCCCACCGCAGGAAGCAGATGCCACCCATCTCACAGTCAGTGCCTAAGAACCCACGGAGATCGTCAAAGCGCCCCTGAGACGGGTGACTCAGGGACGAGGGAACCCACTCACCTGGAGCTGGTAAGAAGACCACTCCACCTCTGGTGGAGGGCCGGGTGGAAAATCTTTTGTTGCCTTTTTGTTTGATTTTGATGCATGCCCAAGCGGCTGTGGTACCCAACAGTTCATCAAAAGATCGGCTTCCTCCTTCCCTGGGTCACATACCTGGTGTGCACGGTTGTCATCACGACTACCGTCCACAGGTTTTTTCTTGCAGGATTGGCACTCCAGCGGTAGTCTTTCCGCCCCTGAGCGCCCAGCTGTGGCACACAGCCAAACCCGATGTGGCAGTCTCCATGGGTTATGAGGACAGGCTTCCTCCTCCCCCATCCCAGGCTGTTCCAGAGGTGGTCACAAGGAGCCAGGTAAGTGCTTCGATGTCCCTAGACTCAGCATGGCCACGACGTGGTGTGGCACCTCAAGCTCCGCCCCGCTGCGAGGCCCCACCTGCTGGTACGTCCGACGATGTTGTCCCCTTGATCCCCCTTGCGTGGAACTTGGACGCGTGGCTTGCGCTTTCCAATCTGTCGCAATGGCTGATCCGGACCGTCCGACTCGGCTACGCGATTCAGTTTGCCAGGCGCCCGCGCAGGTTCAGCGGTATTCACTTCACCTTGGTCAAGAGCGAAAACGCTGCTACCTTGCGCGCGGAGATCGCTACCCTCCTACAGAAGGGCCACATCGCGTGGTCATCACGCCAGTCTGTCACGTCTTTTCAGCCCTTGGACCGACGTCTTGTTTCTACGGGCAGGTGTTCCTCTAGAACTGGTCTCCAGGCACGTCATGGTCATGACAGACACCTCCAAAATGGGCTGGGGCGCTGTTTGCAATGGGCACACAGCCGCCGGCCTCTGGACCGGTCTGCGACTGCATTGGCACATCAACTGCCTCGAGTTGTTGGCAATTCTGCTCGCCCTGTGGAGGTTTTGGCCATTGATCCAGGGCAAGCACGAGTTAGTTCGGACAGACAACACGGCAACGGTAGCATATGTCAACCGCCAAGACGGTCTGCGCTCTCATTGTATGTCACAACTCGCCCGCCGTCTCCTCCTCTGGAGTGAGCAGCACTTTAGTTCGCTGCGAGCCACTCGTATCCCGGGCAACCTCAACACTACAGCGGACACGCTGTCATGGCAGGTTACCCTCAGGGGAGAGTGGAGACTCCACCCTCAGGTGGTCCAGCTGATTTGGAGTCAATTCGGACGGGCACAGGTGGACCTGTTCGCCTCCCAAGAATCCTCCCACTGCCCACTCTGGTACGCCCTCACTGAGGCTCCCCTCGGCATAGACGCGCTGGCACACAGCTGGCCCCCTGGCCTACGCAAATATGCATTTCCCCCAGTAAGCCTACTTACACAGACCCTGTGCAAGGTCAGGGAGGATGAGGAGCAGGTCATCCTGGTAGCACCCTACTGGCCCAATCAGACATGGTTCTCGGACCTCACGCTCCTCGCGACAGCCCTCCCCCTGGCGAATTCCCCTGAGGAAGGACCTTCTTTATCAGGGGTGGGGCACCCTCTGGCACCCGCAAGCAGACATCTGGAATCTCCATGTCTGGCCCCTGCACGGGACGCGGAAGACCTAAGCGGTCTACCACCCATGGTGGTAGACACAATCACTCAGGCTAGGGCCCCCTCTACAAGGCACCTGTATGCCTTTAAGTGGTGTATGTTTGCTAAGTGGTGTTCTTCCCGACAGGAAGATCCCCAGAGATGCGCATTCAGATCAGTGCTTTCCTTCCTGCAGGAGAGGTTGGAAGGGAGGCTGTCCCCTTCCACCTTGAAGGTGTATGTTGCCGCCATAGCAGCACACCATGACGCAGTCGACGGTAAGTCCTTAGGGAAGCATGACCTGATCATCGGTTCCTAAGAGGCGCCAGGAGGCTGAATCCCTCCAGACCACGCCTCGTTCCCTCATGGGACCTCTCTGTAGTTCTTCAGGGTCTACAGAGAGCCCCCTTTGAGCCTTTGCAGTCAGCTGAGCTTAAGGCACTCTCCTTGAAGACTGCCCTCCTGACTGTGCTCACTTCCATCAAGAGGGTAGAGACCTGCAAGTGTTCTCTATCAGCGAAACGTGCCTGGAGTTCAGTCTGGGATACTCTCACATGATCCTGAGACCCCAACCGGGCTATGTGCCAAAGGTTCCCACCAGCCCTTTTAGGGACCAGGTGGTGAACCTGCAAGCGCTGCCCCAGGAGGAGGCAGACCCAGCCCTGTCATTGCTGTGTCTGGTGCACACTTTACGCATCTATTTGGATCGCACGCAGAGCTTTAGAATCTCTGAGCAGCTCTTTGTCTGCTTTGGTGCACAGCGGAAAGGAAGCGCTGTCTCCAAGCAGAGGATCGCCCACTGGCTCATTGATGCCATTACTATGGCATATCACGCCCAGGACATGCCACCTCCGGTAGGGCTATGGGCCCATTCTACCAGGGGTGTAGCGGCTTCCTGGGCCTTGGCCAAGGGTGCCTCTCTAACAGACATTTGCAGAGCAGCGGGCTGGGCAACACCCAACACCTTTGCAAGGTTCTACAACCTCCGGGTGGAACTGGTTTCATCCCAGGTAGTGGCACGCAATATAAGTGGATAAGCCCGGGATAGCCGGCCGGGTGTATCACTTGTACATAGCGCCTTCCACCTCCTTTTGAGCTGAAGATGTGTGCCATTAATTCCCAGTAGTGTTCACAAACTTTGTTCCCTGGTTGACTTCCTCTGAGTCCTGTGGCAGTCGAGTTTTTGGAGAGACTTGCTGCCGGCCCAGTACACGTGCTAACTAAGAGTCCTGTTCTGGAGTAGGTTCTCCGCATGTGGCAGTTCCCTGTAAGGCTAACCCCATGCGATATATATCTTCTGCTAATTAGTTTCCCTGTTGGCAAACTGCGTCTTCCTTGGGCAGAGCCCCTCTGCCCCAGTCTCCATGTTTGTAGTAACTCCTCCCCATTGGGTAGGATCTACCTTGAAGACTCTCCACATGGTTGGAAAGACAATGTGACATATTCTTCCACTTAAGTATCCCCACTTCTCTTTGGGCGAGGTGTGGTCTCCGTGGTGTCTTCCCCTTGGGAGGGACACCCCCCGACTAGACCTGGCAGCCTAGTCGGATAATCCCCCTTCTTTTTTAGGGAATGGAAAAAAGAGAAGGGGAAAATAGGCCATGACTGGCCTGTCTCTATCTCTTGGGTAGTCAACTTGTCCTATAACTATGTTGGGGGAGGTTACGTGTCGACCTGGTGTGCTGGCTATGAGGTACACAGTAGTCTGCCCACCACACACTGCCAGTTCACGTAACAGTTCAGCCAATTGTGGCGTTTCGTATAGGGACCCCTAGTGTCACTACATCGACACAACGTCGAGTGAGTGACAGATATGGAACGTCATGGTTACTTGTGTAACCTCCGTTCTTTGATGGAGGGAACGAGACATTGTGTCCCTCCTGCCACAACGCTGAACTACCCGCTGAAATGGCTGGACCTTATTTCGGCTCTCCAGCATAAAACCTGAATGAGTGGTTGCATACCAGCTCCTTTTATACCCATATGTCCGGGGGAGTGGCATGCAAATACCACTCGCCAATTTTCATTGGCCTTTTATCAAAGACCAGAGGTGTCTCGGGCTCCCAAGAGTGACCCCTAGTGTCACTACATCGACACAACGTCTCGTTCCCTCCATCAGGGAACGGAGGTTACACAATTAACCATGACGTTTTTACATTCTATTTGTGTTTCATGAAGTTACAAGTGAAACATTACAAAA
This sequence comes from Myxocyprinus asiaticus, assembly GCF_019703515.2. Lineage (NCBI taxonomy): Eukaryota > Metazoa > Chordata > Actinopteri > Cypriniformes > Catostomidae > Myxocyprinus > Myxocyprinus asiaticus. The sequence goes on from NC_059361.1 coordinate 20,887,048, forward strand.
GATATCTGTTTACAGCTTATAAACTCTAAAAGCTTTTTTTAAGACTTTTACTTGATATTCATTTGATATGTGAGTGAAATAATATGTGTTGTATACTACATGAGAATTTTACAATCTGCACAATGATTTGACCGCATGTTTGACAGTATTGTGTACAGTAATCATAGTTCATAAGTTCTGGAAATGGAACTTTTTTTGTCACTTCTAATTTGTCAGCAAATTAAAAAGCACCTGATAAGAGTTGGTTATATTGCCTGTATGCATTGTAAAGTCTATAAAACGGCACCCATTTAGTGTTCGCCAAGCAAGGTATAGTTATTAATTAATTTGATTTATTTGTCAACACAGAAAGTCAAAATTATACCAACACATTTATTTATTATTATTTAAATGGTCTGCACTTATATAGCACCCTTTTTAACCTTAGCAGTTCTACAAAGCACTTTACACTGTGTCTCATTCACCCATTCACACACACACACACACACCAATGACAGCAGAGCTGCCATGCAAGGCACCAGCCTGCTATTGGGAGCAACTTGGGGTTCAGTGTCTTGCCCAAGAACACTTCGGCATGTGGAGTTATGTGGGCCAGAAATCGAACTGCTAACCCTGCGATTAGTGGACAACCTACTCTACCACCTGAGCCACAGCCGCCCACATTTAAGCAAGTCAAGAGCAAGCATACAGTATTTTTCTCATTTATTTGCTCCCTGCAATGCAGGCATCATGTATAATGCATAATATTTAGCCTGTCTAAATTTCATTCTGTTAATATACTTTGAACTCTTAACGCTATATTAATTTAAGGAATACTTTTGAAACCACATATAACATTTTTTTTTGTTTTGTTTATTTATTAATGTAAAATTAGCATTTTGGCTGTGTAATCGCTGAAGGATGCAGACACCAACTCAGAACTATAAATGCAAACCAATGAGTTGCCCACTACGCAGAGCCTACGCCATAGGTTCGACACAGAATTATAAATCGGCCTTTAATACTATACTTCTTTTTACGCATTGGCCCCATTCACTTCAATTGTAAGTGCCTTACTGTAACTCAGATTTTTGCTTTAAAATAAAATAAACAATAAACAAAGAAGTTGAAATTAATTTTTGTGGTAATCAACATTATGCCACAAATGCTTTTGTTTGAGCTTAACTTGTATTGAACCCAGAATATCCCTTTTCTGTCTCTCTTATTGTCTAGATTTCTTCATCTTTCTCTCTGTCTCTGCTCCACACTTTCACTCTCTTGCTCTCTAGTGCACACACACACACACACACACACACACACACACACTTTAGGATATCCATTACAGTTACATAAAAATAGCATAATCCTTGTTTAGGGAGAGCATAGAGTATGTTTGTGATTCAGAGCAATGGTTTCTTTGCGACTATTAAACATTCGTGTCATAGGGTGTAACGGTATGAGCTTATGGTTGTACTTACAGTATTGACAGAAGGCCAAACTAAGCTAGTTTTGGCATACGTATTTGTATTTAGATGAAACTGTGTGATTTCTGAATTGTTCAGATGAAAAGACTGACTCATTTGTTGGCTTGTTACAATTTTAGCTTATTTCAGTTTAGCGTTTTGGCTGTTTAATGTCAAGACGCAACATAACTTTGACCGCTTTGTCAACACTGCTTCTGTGTTGTGAGTCCATTTTTAATTCTGTTAGTAATACACATTTAAAGAACAATTGCGCAATCATATTCTGTTTCAATAATTTCAGGTAGTATCCACATTACATTGAGTTCTAAATTGACAAGATGTTATGGGCTGATTTTACAGGTTACAAGTCGTGTCTTGTGTTTTCTGAAGGGGCCTTATATTCATAACATTAGCTCATTGTGTTGTAAGCCATTTATGGGGCTTGCTGTGACTTGGCTTTACATGAATAAAGACGGCGATTACAATGTGTGAAAAGCTACACTCAACTAAAGGGAAAATATTTGTCTCAAAGTTCATAAATACTGTGAAATCGTCACACTGCACCTGAGTCTGAGCAACAGTTTGTAAAGCAAACACTGCAGTATTCTCATTTCCACAAAGACTCAGTTATCATGGAATGCAAAGCAACTTGTTGGCCTATTGATTTAGAAAACAAGCATTTATCTGGAACCAAGAAATATTCTAATGAATGTTGCTCGATTGCATGTATTTAATATCCATGGTCTGTTGAATAAAACACTGTTATTAATATTACATAAAATACAATATAATGAATAAAAAAATTAAGGTTTTCAGAACATTTACGTCATATATTATATGATGTCCCCATTAGCTTTTTATTTGTCCAAGAGTTCAGCTCATGCTTATTTCATGGATGTTGCATTATTGCGTAATGTTCTCCTTACATAACTTGAAATATGCCAAACATAAGTATAACCTATATGCTTCTATGAAATGAATCTAAAGAGACGCTATGAGACAGATGACTGTTCATTTAAATGTTTGCCATCAAGTCCCTGTGGAGGTTTCCATGGTAATCTAATGTCCATTCCGTCCCTAGAAAGTCACCTGACCGAGTGAGAAAAGCAGCATGCAAATTGAGCAGCAAACGTTCATCCATCACTTCACAGCCATACATTTAGGCTATTACTGATTATTTATCACTAGGAAAATGTTATGTAAAAAAAAAAAAAAAAAAAGAATCTGCTCTTTCCAAGGGAATTGCAAAATATAGCTCTTTTAGCTTATAAGTTGTTAGATGAATGGTGGAATTTACTTGAAATATATCAAAACATAGCACATATAATTATTTTATTGTTGGCTATTAATTACCAGTGGAATTCTGTGAAATGCATTAATCACTTCCATGAGTGATACTATAGGCATAGGCTATTCATGGTAGGGCTGAACGAAAAAAATCTAATTGCATTTATTTGGAAAAATATTATGATTGTGATTTGAACTGTGATATGATTATTAACATAAACAAATAATAATAATACATTTTTGACCAAAATTATGTCATGGACTTACCTGCTCTACTGCCTACTTTTCATCATTACTTTTTGTAACCCCAAAAAATACAAATAAAAAGTTACTATTAAGTTCAGAAATTATAATGAAAAAAAATATATTTTTTAATAATATTAACAACAAGGACAACTATTATTATTATTATTATTATTATTACTACTATAAAACAGTACCATATTAATGTAATATTTTCTGACCTGCATGGGGCATAGCTATGTATGTGGACCTTTATTTTGGTAGTACACTGAAGGAAGACTCTCATCCACTCTTCTGTCCACAAAAACCTGGTGTTATGAGGTTACTTTAGATTTGGATAATAGCCTAACTTTTGTTGGTCAAGCATATTTGGAATTACACAAATTTGCAGTTAGTGAATCTAGCACTGTAAATATGTATTTATTTAATTAAACCACTGCCTTTGTGTTTTGATTATCACACTACATCAAGATTTCGATTTAATTTCGATTAAGCGTTCAGCTCTAATTCATAGGTTAATAGACTTAAAATAAATCTTCTTGGATTAGATGTAAGAAAGATCAAAAGGCTCAGAGACTCCAACAAGAGTCCCAAACATTGAAGGAGGGAACAAAAGCCACAACTAGGGACTAGAATATCAGACTTCTATATTGACAATTAAATGTGAACTACATACAAGATCAAAAAGCACATCTTACAGAATGCGGTTTGCCTAGTACTTGTGACACAGGTAATAGAACATGGCGTCTGACAAGTCCTGAAGCCCTCTCTGTGAGAAGGATGTAGTTATATTTGTAGCAGGTATATATTGTTTTTCAGGTCCAGTTGGTGACATGCAATGTGAAATATAGTCAGTCTGGTGTGTGAAATGCAATGGCACTGCTGCTCTACAATTAAGTCTTATCAGAGCCTCACACCAGGGGCCTGGAATGTGCACTGCAGTTCCATGGTACAGCGTGTCATTAGCGGTGTGTGGGAGTGTGTGTGTAAGTGTGTGGTGGCAGGACGGGCATGCAACTTTGTTCCTTCATGCATCTCAAGTAAGTTGAGCTCATTGACAGCTGTTGTTGTGATGACAGGCGTGGATGCTTTCTACAGAGCCATCCAAGAAGATCTCAAAGCCCTCGGCAGACACAGATGTTCCAGAAGATCAGTTATGGAACATTATATTGATTAAATGCCTCTGAGAGTATAATCAAGGATAAGAACACTACAGTCATCCCAGAAAATCTTGAAATCATGTTGTGTCGAGGAGGAGGGCGTGGCCGGGCCGTGAGGACACGTACCTTGCGCTGAATTGTCCTAATCAGCCAGGCGGGGGATAAAGACGAGCCGGAGGTGCCAGTTCGAGAGAGAGAGAAACACACTGCCACTGTGTGTGTATCTGTGTGTTTATGTTTGTTTAAGTTCAGTTATGGTATTAAAATTATGTTGACTGTTCTGCCGGTTCCCACCTCCTCAATGCCCCTCCTGTGAACCCTGTTAACCATGTGATTTGATATCGACAATTATAGGAAATACTGGAGATGTTACTTTAATTTTGTGCCAGCCAGGAAGGCTTTTAAGAACCCAATTGGTTTATTGAGAGGTGTCAAAAATGTGTTTACAATTTAGGGTTGCCAACTGTCCTGTATTTGCTGGGATGTCCCGTATTTTTGCCGCAACTATGACATCCTGTACGGAATGCCTTTTGTCCTGTATTTCAGTGTCGAAATGCTAAAGGGGTTCAGTGGCACCTGCAGCTGTACGGCTGTATGCACTGTGCGTACCATGAGCGCTCAGACTGACCTGAGCGCTCATGAGTATATTTCAGCAATCATGAAGTGTGTCTTGTATTTTGTTTGTTCTGTTTTAAAGAACAACAATGCATGATTTGCGAATGAATCATTCTTTTGAGTCGGTTCTTTCAGTGAATTGGCCAAACGAGGTTTTAAAACAATTTGAATCGATTCGTGATTCAGTACAATTCGTTCGGAGCGCCCTTTCACTGAATCATTTGTAGCAGTTTCTCACACAGTAAAACAGTATCGGCATATTTATGAACACAGAACAAATAGCTCTGGATAAAGTGAATATTTACCTACAATCAACTGAAACAAAAATGCTGCCATTTTGAGAGATAACTTTGAGAAACTTTAAGCTGGTGCTGTGTCATGAGAATAAGGGGCTGTTCACACCGAACTTATTTTTGCATCCGCTCGTGCTGTTTTTCAATCGTTTTCCATAAACTTTCACTGGTTTTTGACCACTACGTCACTTTTACTGTGTTTTTAGAATCTCCCACAGGAGTCTCGGTACACCTGAGTTCTGGGCTTGTCGTTGCGCTGCGTCTTGCAGACTCATGATTTATAGCATGAGAACGTGTTTGTTCTGAACAGTTACTGTCTTTTATGCTTTAGCCAGTGCTACACATACTCGAGAAAATTAATAAATGTTCTCTCAAAGTCACCAGAATTTAATGCTTTGGTGTTGTTTTTGCAAAAAATCCTGGGGGAGCATGCCCCCGGACCCCCTACAAATAAGAATAGATTCACTTTAGTAAGACTGCTGTGCATACCCTCAGATGAAATCATGCAGCCGCCGATGAAGGGGGTCATGACGTGCATGCTGTCGATAGAGCTTAACTTGTATTCATCTCTAAATATCCCTTTAATCTTTTTAATTTAGTCTCTTTTTATGGTAATTCATTTTTATTTCTTAGAAGACATTCTTCAAGATTCAAGATTCAGGGCTCTATTTTCATGATCATGCTAGGCGCAACGCTAAGTGCAATGGTCGTACACTACGTTTTATCCAATTTTTGCCAGATTTAAATTTTCTCTCTTAAAACAGGGCTCTCAAAGTTTTTACTGAACATTCTTAATTTAGACAGCATGACATGCACCATACTTGAGAAGTGGAGTAACAGATGCATTTAGGACCAAGGAGATTTGGCTTATGTGTGGATCCATTAATAAACAGAAAAAATAATACTAATGTTACATGCATTATAGATCTGATATGAATGAAGTATAACATAATGCAACATAATGACTTGATGTAAACACACAAACAGATGGTGAGCAAACTGTGGAATAAGCATAATAGATTTGCATATCATGTAAAGTCAACATTATTCACATTTATTTAGGCTGTGTCCTATTCATGGTTAAACTATTTTATGGAGTAATAATACATTTAATGGAGATATAAAGATATATAAACATAATATATCATTATTGAAGAAGAAAGCAATGACAGTTAACTTACTTTGGTTAAATGGATGCAAACAGTTATTAATAATGACACAGAACAGCAAACTCAGCATCAACTATCCATTCATCCATTTACCCGCTTATCCTGTGTAGGGCCGCAGGGATTGAACTCGGAAGCAGCATAAGCTTTCTTAATTTAATTGGAGCTTATTCCCTTCAATCTTGTGTGCTTCTTGTCTATTGCGAGAAGGCTCGTTTAATCTGAGACAGTAACTGTAACACATTGGGTATTATTATGGTAATGATAACCGATTCTTAAATTCTGTAATCGCTCCATTGATTGATTTATTTATTTTTTGTCAGATGCTTTTTACACCCCTAATAATGAGTCTTTTTAAACAGGTTTCCAAAACACTCCCCCCATCTGCCATTGGTCAGGGAAACAGATAATCCCGCCTCAAACTCACATCATTGGTTAAGACAATGTTAGCACATCAGGCTTATTGAGAAGCTCAAACAAATAATTTGAATAGTGTAATATTCCCACAGTATTGTTGCTATTTTAAGTATTTTAACATTGCAAAAATTACACCCATCACTTTAAAAAAGAGAAACAAGAGCCGTGAAGCAAGGTAAAAATAAATAATATGTCATTAACTTAGTTTCCATCCACTTTTCGCGCTGTTATCAGCAAAGTGAAAATGCATAAAAGAATGTTGGCGAAATTTGCCATCTTCTGCCTGTTTCCATTCAAATGGCCTTTTATCTATAAAAATGGTGTGCATGATGATGTCATGCTTAAAAAAACATTTTGTAGCATAAGTTTTGGTTTATCGCAAAAGAAATCTGCCCTTAAGCCGTTTCCATACAGAAATGTGTTTATCACTAATTGTGTACCTTTCGCCTCCCAGATGTAAAATGGGGAGATTATTGAGACAATTCATTGAAATTAGCCAGCTTACTGTAATTTTAATTTCACAAAAAATTCAATCAGAAGATGAGGAATTGCAATCAAAATGGAGCAGTTGCCCCTCTGAGAGGACTGTAATATTGGTCCTGATGTTGCGCCTATCGCAGGTTGCCAACGGTTCTGACTCGAAAGCGAATCGTCATGGCCCTGTTCAAAGACCGAAACTTTCGGTCTGAGTATAAGGACCATCCATCGGTGTATATGCTGTGTGCACAGCTATTAAAGAAAAATGTATGCTGTGTTATATCGGAGTTTACATACAGTTGTGCTCAAAAGTTTGCATACCTTGGCAGAAATTGTGAAATTTTGGCATTGATTTTGAAAATATGACTGATCATGCAAAAAAACTGTCTTTTATTTAAGGATAGTGATCATATGAAGCCATTTATTATCACATAGTTGTTTGGCTCCTTTTTAAATCATAATGATAACAGAAATCACCCAAATGGCCCTGATCAAAAGTTTACATACCCTTGAATGTTTGGCCTTGTTACAGACACACAAGGTGACACACACAGGTTTAAATGGCAATGAAAGGTTAATTTCCACACCTGTGGCTTTTTAAATTGCAATTATTGTCTGTGTATAAATAGTCAATGAGTTTGTTAACTCTCACGTGGATGCACTGAGCAGGCTAAATACTGAGCCATGGGAAGCAGAAAAGAACTGTCAAAAGACCTGCGTAACAAGGTAATGGAACTTTATAAAGATGGAAAAGGATATAAAAAGATATCCAAAGCCCTGAAAATGCCAGTCAGTACTGTTCAATCACTTATTAAGAAGTGGAAAATTCGGGGATCTCTTGATACCAAGCCAAGGTCAGGTAGACCAAGAAAGATTCCAGCCACAACTGCCAGAAGAATTGTTCGGGATACAAAGAAAAACCCACAGGTAACTTCAGGAGAAATACAGGCTGCTCTGGAAAAAGACGGTGTGGTTGTTTCAAGGAGCACAATACTTGTTGACCTCTCTCCAAACATAGCGCTTATGGTTGTGGCCATAAAGCTCTATTTTGGATTCGTCATTCCAAATTACAGTGTGCCAGAATCTGTGAGGTGTGTCAAAGTGTTGTCAGGCATATTGTAACCGGGCTTTTTTGTGGCATTGGCGCAGTAAAGGCTTCTTTCTGGCAACCATACAGCTCATTTTTGTTCAAGTATCGTCATATTGTGCTCCTTGAAACAACCACACCGTCTTTTTCCAGAGCATCCTGTATTTCTCCTGAGGTTACCTGTGGGTTTTTCTTTGTATCCCGAACAATTCTTCTGGCAGTTGTGGCTGAAATCTTTCTTTGTCTATCTGACCTTGGCTTGGTATCAAGATTTACACTTCTTAATAAGTGACTGAACAGTACTGACTGCCATTTTCAAGGCTTTGTATATCTTTTTATATCCTTTTCCATCCCTATAAAGTTCCATTACCTTGTTACACAGGTCTTTTGACAGTTCTTTTCTGCTTCCCATGGCTCAGTATTTAGCCTGCTCAGTGCATCCACGTGAGAGAAATTAACCTTTAATTGCCATTTAAACCTGTGTGTGTCACCTTGTGTGTCTGTAACAAGGCCAAACATTCAAGGGTATGTAAACTTTTGATCAGGGCCATTTGGGTGATTTCTGTTACCATTATGATTTAAAAAGGAGCCAAACAACTATGTGATAATAAATGGCTTCGTATGATAACTATCCTTAAATAAATGACAGTTTTTTTTGCATGATCAGTGTTGTGCCTCATGTATTCAGATAGCAGACAAAGGCAGGCCTAACACAGTCGTAAAAACCTAACTCAAGCCCCCACATTCCAAGTCGTAAATTATACTGATAAAAATCGCACCAAAATCAAACAAAGGGAGTCCAAAAAAGACTACAAATCCCATGAAGCCTTGCTCACTAAAGGATCGAACTCTCAACTCCTATTGGATGAGGCACACAACAGAACGTCCCTCAAACATGACATCATCAGTAGTTGAAATACCTCTGAAATGCTTTCGTGATTTGCTTCCAGTGACTTTGCTTGTAGTGTGTGTTCAACGCTGCTCTCATGTGCAACCTCATGGCACAAGGAAGTAACGTCCGACTTGAAACTGTAGCCATACAATCTCCATCTCGCTGGATGAGTTGAGATTACTCTGTGTTCAACCGAACACTCTAACGGATCCGAAGGAGACCGCCGAGCAATTCGCATCTTCATCCGTTTGCTTACAGAAGTGAAGAGATTAAAGATTTCTCTTCCATCTTCAATCAAGTCGACATTTCTGAGTTCTCCGCTAGCCCGCCGAGAATCAACAGCCGTACTGCCCGCCGACAGAGCGAGGAAACGGCCTCCCGTCATCACCCGAGCCTCAAGGAAATGGGTCAGAGTTAAAGGACGGAGGAAAACACATTCTACCTGTGTCCTCATGCGATTCAAGTAAGAGGTTTACGTCTGGGCAGAAATAGAATATTATAGTGTGTTATTCTTGTGTTTCAAGGTTTTTGCTTGTACAGTTTACGGACCGCCATGTCCGCTCATTATTAATACTCAGGGTATTAATTATCACAAATTTGTTTTGCTGTATTGTGGTCCAACCAAATTGGATTGTTGTGCAATTTCGCCATCGCGGGTGAGACAGCAACTGAGTTCATCCATTAAAGAGTCAAATAACGCGGGACTTTTACGAGCCGTCCACCGCGTCTCTGAGTGATAAACTAACAGCTGTTTTCTCTCCCACTATTGCGAAATCGGCTTTAGGGCTGTCACTTAATTAATTCTCTCTCTCTCTCTCTCTCTCTCTCGTACTAACCACACACCCACACACACACACACACACACACACACACCTTATGTGTTATAGGATTATTTTGATTTCCATATCTAATCATATCACTGTTTAGTTTGTAGTTGTAAGTCGGAAGTTTATTGACTGCATTGTATTAATTATTAATTGATATTACTGCATAAATAAACATTTGTTTATATTACAAAGAGAAGTGTTTTGTTTTGTTTTGCATACGCCTGTGTCATGCTGACGGGATGGCAGTGCTCGGATTCAAACCTTCATTCATTGTTTTTTTTTCCCAAAAATCGATATTCTTCGGATGTCGATTTTCCTAAGAAAACAATCTAATATTGAGACTGTTTTACTATTTCGTTATTAGTCCCTGATTCCAGGGTGGTGCCCCATCAATGTTAATCCTTATTAATATTCTATTGATTTTTGATAATTGATAATTATCTTTGATGATTGAATTTGAATGATCAATAAGCTAGTGTTAATTTTAATGAATGTTTCATCGATGTTAACAATTAACGATTATCTTTGATAATTGTTGATTTAAAGGATTTAAAAAAAGCTAACATTGATTCTCATCAATGTTCTATTGATTTTAATAATTAATAATTATCTTTGATAATTATTAATTATTGCTAATAACAAAACTTGCTCCTAAACATAGCACACTACATTTACTGGAGCCCCATATGAGGTTTTAATGAGTTAGATTCAATTGATTAATTTAAATATTGATTAATAACTACAGAAATAATTATTAATTATTTCTGATAGTAACACTGATCTAAACAACCAGTAAAGCCCGACATCAGTCATATTTTCAAAATCAATGCCAAAATTTCACAATTTCTGCCAGGGTATGCAAACTTTTGATCACAACTGTATATGATACATTCCTGATATTCTATTTTTAACAATCATCTAATCTAAAGCATTGCCATCACAACTGCATTATGTCCCGCATATTTTTCAGCCACTTTTAATGGCCAGCTAAACTTGATTGTCATCTAAAATAAATTTTAGCATCATAATGCAATGTACATTTTCTGAAGAAGCTCAGCAAATGCGATCCGAGGTAAAGTAATTCAAATATTTACAAGTTTTAAAATGTTCAAAAGCTAGTTTTCAGAAAGTGAACTCAGCATTGGACAAATAGTTCTGATAGTCTTGAAAAAAAGTGTAGAACATTCTGAGAATATCATTCAGCTGACTTTTTTCATCTATAGAACAGGGTAAAGCTAATTTTAGTTTGTGTAAAGAAAAGGCAATTATATAGGCCTAACAATATAATTTTTTCATTTAGTAATTTTTTTTTAATTTTTTTATTTTTTTATTTTTTTATGTAATACTTTATTCATTGGTCATTTATTTAATTTAATACAGGGAATGTTGCGGGCATCTTTTCAAAAGCTAAACAATAATTGAATAGAATTGGGCTATGTTAGTGTTCCAGAAAAGTACACTGAAGCTTTTCTCCTACTATTGTGTATTTATTTTTAATTTAAAACATCTTTGTGCAAGGAAATGATAAGTTTTTATGTATTGTGGGCCAATTCCATGACTGCCGTCTATTATTTTGAATGGTGTGGAAAAGCAACTTTAATAAATAAACGGATGGCTACCACTATTAAATTAATTGCAAAGAATGGCTATTCTTTTGTTCTCCGTGCACTTGTCGATGACAGGTGCATGATACAAAATATTTGTGTTGGCACTCCTGGAAGTGTCATGACACAGATGTGTTTGCAGCATCGGATCTGTGCAGGTGTGCCGTTAAGACCAATCCATAACAGTGCGAGTAATGCTTCATGTATAATAAATTGGCTTTCAAGGATGTATACTTTGTCGTTGTGATTAACACAGGCTAACGATTGGGGTAAATTCTGTCACGTGACACTACATTTTTGCGTTAATGCCCATTTTCTCGACAAAAGTGTTTCCAAACCAGTTTTTCATGCCATTTGAAGTATCGACATAGAGTCTATGTGCTAGAATTAAACAGAAAAATACTATGACGAAACTTGTGAAATTTTAGTGATAATTTGCATTTCCATCAGCTATATGTTGCAAAAAAACCCTTGGATGCAGACATGGTTATTGCTACAGTTCTGTACGTTTGTAAAATTATAAAGAAACTGGTCCAATAAAATGTCAATTACAAGGCCACAATTACATTCTATCCTCTATCTTTCAATGGCCATGGCTCTAATTAGTACAGACAGAATCCCACGTGGCTTGTGTTGTGTGAGGCACCTTGTTTTCTTCAGTAGTCAACCCTGCTGACCAAGACCAACAGCCAGCTTATAAAATAAGCTGAATAAAATAAAAAGAGCTCTGATTCAGATGTCCTCTGGCCAGGCTGGTTTACATTGTGCTGCTGCATGAGATGCTGAAAAAACAGCTGAATGGTCAAAGACGTTGATGCAGTGCATGTTAACATAAAAAACAATGGGAAAAGAGCACAGATGGACACAAAATGCGCTCACTGTTCAGTTCACTACATACAAAAGTGAACTCTAACCTGCAAATCTGGATGATGATAAGACGTGTGACTAATAGGATATCGAAACATCACACGCTGACCGACCCCTTGGCTCAATTAAAAAAATACATATTACAAAGCTGTATGCATTTATTATTGCAGGAAGGGGAGTAAACGGTATATTTTAAAATTTTTAATATAATATTATTTGTTATTTGTGATTTATTTCCCCACTACTGCTACTCAACCTGCACTTAAGAGCTGTGAAGATGATGTGAGCCGGGTCTTTCGGAAACAAAAGACGAGGAAAGCTTTAGGCCCAGATGGCGTCTCACCAGCGTGTCTTCGATCCTGTGCTAACCAGCTGGCCCCCATCTTCACACAGATCTTCAATAGATCACTGGAGCAGTGTGAAGTCCCATGCTGCTTCAAACACTCAGTCATTATTTCTGTCCCAAAGAAACCAAAAATCACAGGACTTAATGACTACAGACCTGTCGCCCTGACATCTGTGGTCATGAAATCATTTGAGAGACTGGTGTTGGCCCACCTGAAGAACATCACTGGACCCTTTCTAGATCCCCTTCAATTTGCTTATCAAGCAAACAGGTCTGTGGATGATGCAGTCAACATGGGATTGCATCATATCCTGCAACATCTGGACAGACCAGGGACATATGCAAGGATCCTTTTGTGGACTTCAGTTCGGCTTTCAACATCATCATCCCAGCTATACTCCAGAATAAATGACACCAACTCTCTGTTCCCATGTCTATCTGTCAGTGGATTACCAACTTTCTGATGGACAGGCAGCAGCTTGTGAGACAGGGGAAATTGACTTCCAGCACCTGTACAATCAGCACTGGTGCCCCCCAGGGATGTGTGCTCTCCCCACTACTCTTCTCCCTCTACACCAGTGACTGCATCGCCAAGGTCAAGCTCCTGAAGTTTGCAGACAACACCACTGTCATTGGCCTCATCTGAGATGACGATGAGTCTGCATACAGAAGGGAGGTTGAACAGCTGGCTGTCTGGTGCAGTCAAAACAACCTTGAGCTGAACACGCTCAAAATGGTGGAGATGATTGTGGACTTTAGGAGGAACACCCCAACACTGACCCCCCTCACCATTCTAAACAGCACTGTGACAGCAGTGGAGTCATTCAGGTTCCTGGGCACTACCATCTCACAGGACCTGAAGTGGGAGACTCACATTGACTCCATTGTGAAAAAGGCCCAGCAGAGGTTGTACTTCCTTTGCCAGCTGAGGAAGTTCAACCTGCCACAGGCGCTGCTGATACAGTTCTACTCAGCAGTCATTGAGTCTGTCCTCCGCACTTCTATGACTGTCTGGTTTGGTTCAGCTACGAAATCAGACATCAGAAGACTACAAAGGACAGTTCGGACTGCTGAGAGGATTATTGGTTGCCCCCTGCCCCCCCTTCAAGAACTATACACTTCCAGAGTGAGGAAAAAGTCTGGAAAAATCACTCTGAACCCCACTCACCCTGCCCATTACCTTTTTGAACTGTTGCCTTCTGACCGGCGCTACAGAGCTCTGAGTACCAGAACTGTCAGGCACAGGAACAGCTTTTTTCCCTCAGGCTATCCATCTCATGAACAGTTAAATTGCCCGATTGAGCAATAACTATGTGCAATACACAGTTTAGTCTTTTTTATATTTATCCAACACATCCAACCTCTTCTGCCATTTCATTCCTCTGAAAAAAACCAAAACCAAAATGTTTTGCAATGTACATAACAGATAACAGATTTGTATTAGATTTGCACTACGTACAGTATGTGTATGTGTGTATGTATGTATGTATGTATGTGTGTGTCTGTGTGTGTATGTACGTATGTGTATAATTCTTTTTTTTATTTTTTATTATTATCTATGTCTTGCTGCTGTTTTTGTATTGTTGTACACGTGAAGCTCCTGTCACCAAGACAAATTCCTTGTATGTGTAAGCATACTTGGCAATAAAGCTGATTCTGATTCTGATTCTGATTTATTTGTTAAAATTAGAAGCCCTGGCGTGTAACATGTCCTGGTACGCATTGCGCTGTCCGAAAAAAATTTGCATGCTCAAAGCCTCGTGTGACTGCCTCTTAATCTGTTTTCGTTTGAAAACTCTATTTGCACCATCTGTACTGCATCATTTCCTGCACCAAATTTGTCAGTAATAACTATTAATCAGTGCTGAATATGAAAATTGAAAAAATAACCCTAACTCCCACTTTTTATTGACATTCTATTTTATTTATTTATTTTGCCATTTGCTCTTTGCACCCAGATAACCTATGCTAAAGTTTAACCTTGCTGAAAGGATTTTGGCTAATTGATTCCATGTTGTTGCTCCAGTTCGGCAATTCATCGTGACAACACTTCAGTCAGGTTTGCAGAAGCCTCGCGTGTGTGAGCGTGTGTTCGTGGAGAGGTGTGAAAGTCCTCACTCAGCGTTGTGACTGCAGGGATAATATGGGAAATAATAACGCTGTCTCAGCTGTCACGTCCAATCTGAGTGCAGAATCCTGCAAAGTGCTGAGGAGAAGCTTTCAAAGTGTGCTCTGCACATATGTTTATGCACAATATCAGGGAGATTTGACCACCTGCATTGGCAATGGCTCTCAAATGTCTATTTATACAGCTCTCAAGACTGATCCACCATGAAGTGAATATTGTTCATGCAGTGAGGTAGTACCAGCCAGTCTGTGAAAAGCGTAGGAGTAAAGTACAGTACTATACGCCTTCTTCTCTGAACAGCAATTGGAGTGTGCTGTCATTTATAAGGTTCAGATTTTCACCCTGATTTGTTTGAGTTTGCTGTTTCATATCAGTTCATGATTGATGTGTTTTTACAATTAAGAGTTCATGTGATGTTATAGATTGGAGGTTATTAAATGAAAAATATCAACAATAGGAGAGTTGTATGGTGATTCTGACTGGCAATGCTCCTGGATAACAGCACTTGTTTGGCAGGTTCTGATTTAACATAATCTGAGCAGTTTTTCAGAGTAGGTGAGGTTATTTATTTATTTTGTGTTTCTCAATATCTGTAGGGATTATTTGTTTGAAGGTAAACCTGCTGTTTATATCCCATGAAAGATCTTGACATTTAAACTTAACAAGTTAAAATTTGTTTCCACAATCAATCAAATATATATACATATATATATATACACACTATATATATATATATATATATATATATATATATATATATATATATATATATATATATATATATACATACAGGGTTGGGGAGTAACGAAATACAAGTAACGGTAATACGTATTTAAAATACAAAATTTAAGTAACTGTATTCCACTACAGTTACAATTTAAATCATTGGTCATTAGAATACAGTTACATTCAAAAAGTATTTTGATTACTGAAGATTGTATTGTCATTTGTTTCATTTTTAATATTTAGTCCTTTCAGATGGAAAACATTTATACATATAAATGATGCGATCCAAAGTGCATTTGAACAGCGATGAAACACTTTTTACACAAGGTTTATTGTGTACATTCATACGAGCAGACAGAGAAGTAAGTTTGAAGTACGTTTGGAGCACAAGAAATAGAAATAAACCTTGTGTAATTTGTCAGCTTTACGCTAAGCTAAAATGCTCTTTCTAGCCATTTTACATGCACGTTACCAGGCACGATCATATTTTTTTATCAAGAAAATTCACGTTGGATCATAATTTCTTTTTTCTAGGAAGACCTTTGATATTAGGGCAACAATCTTATTTTTGATAATATTCTTTTTTATTGTTTTCCTGTAAAAATATCAAAAAATCCTTAAAACAGGATAAATTTGATTTATCTTGTTTTAGAAACAACACTGCATAAGATATTTAGGTTTTTCAGAGAATGTATTTTTAACGTGTATTTTGTCTTACTGTTTTTATAGTGAACAAGTGAAAATATCTACCAGTGCTGAAGAAGTAATCCAAAGTATTTAGAATACGTTACTGACCTTGAGTAATCTAACGGAATACGTTACAAATTACATTTTACAGCATGTATTCTGTAATCTGTAGTGGAATACATTTAAAAAGTAACCCTCCCAACCCTGTGTGTATATATATGTTTTATTAATGTAATTTTGTTAAACATTACACAATTTAATTTGATGACATTTTGTTAATACATTGAAATATATAAATCTTTTGTGTATAAGGATAACATTTGAGCCATGTTAGGCCTATATGTGAGGTATTAGCCTAAAGCTATAATACCTTCTATACCTTCTTAAATACGTAGTACTTTTGGTGTTGCATAAAAATTGAGGCTTACTAGAAGTCTTTGAATTGTGGGGTTCTATTTAATGTTTTAAAGGAATAGTTCACGAAAAATGAATATTCGTAATATTTACTCACTCTCGTGTCGTTTTGAACCTATATGTCTTTCTTTTGCATTACACAAAAGTATCAAAAATAACAAATCAAATCAAATCATTTATCAGCTCAAATATATCAAATCAAATATGGCGACATGTCAGTGACATCAAACATAATTGGTTCTTGCATGCCCCATGACCAAATGTTATGACGTCATGACACAAGACCCAATTAGGTTTGATGTTCCTAATGTGTCGCCAGATCGGACTACTTTTATAACACTTCTGGGTGCTTTTTAATCTTTAAATGTGTCATTATCAACTGCTATTGTATAGACATCAGCAATATATTGTTTAAAATGTAGTATTTTGTGTACAGCACAAGGAAGTCCTATAGGAATGGAACGACATGAAGGTGAGTAAATAATGACAGAATTTTCATATTTGGGTGAACTATTCCTTTAAGTAAATGTGGTAAATTGAATTCTATATATTTGCTAGATTATTAAAGGCCAGGTTGAGTTCAGATGTCCTTAAAACATGGTAATCAGCAGTTTCAGCAGTTACACATAAAATAGAATCTCAAGTTTCTACAGTTTACCGCATGGTTTAGTGACTGCCATGGCAATGTCCACAGAACCAGTTTTCCTGTTTAAAGAGAAGATTAGATGCAAGAGATCCTTCCTAATCTGTGTACATTGCTTAACTCAAATAGTAGGCTTTAGGTTTCTTATTGCTGTTGTGTATCAGTGTCATGCAATGATTAAAAAAATCTTAACAGAGCATTTACAGGCACATTGAAACTTCTCTGAGCTTGCCAAAAGTATTCATCAAATGTGGCCTGAATATTAATGCTTATTCAATACTAAAACTATACGTATATACATTTTCTTTGCTTATTGGTCAACATGTCTCATTCTCTGTCCTTGTTACTAGGTTATTAATGAGGGGGAAAAATAATATCAGATTTGTCCCTAAAAAAGGCCTACCATGGTGAGAACCAAAGATTATTACATTTTTTTCTGGATTTACGGGATGAATGCATGAGTGGGTCATTGCTAATCCTTACCAAATAGACAGGTGCTGTGCTTCAGCGATTGAGAAAGAACACTACTCACACATAGTCTATGAGAGGGCAGGATTGCTCAAGTTTATGGGATAGGACCAGCATTCATGTAGAGACCTGCCTTTTAATCCTTTTTTTTGGGGGGGGGGGGGGGGGTTGCGTGACAAAGCAATAGATTACTAACAAAAAACTGGTAGGACCATGTTAACTGAAGCTTTTGTTTGACATAAATGTGCCCCGTTACTTTCAGTGAGTCACTCACTGAGTTGCAGAGACCTAGAGAATCCACTGTTGAGATTGAATTGATATGCTTTATATTACAAATATTTTTACTGGGGTGGAGCTTTTAGGAGAAGTGTCATAGAAATGTTTAGACCCAAGCCTTGCGTAGGCTGTTTGAATCTTTTATTTTCTCCAGCTTGTGAGTTTACATAAACTCCACCCTAAATGCAGCCCTCGAGCTTTGCTTCACTGTCTCTGTCCACACATAGTGACAAAGAAACACTGTCCTCTGCATCACATCCTGTTAGTTAACCGGACAGGCTCACCACGATGGACGGAAAAAGCCCCTTTTGATTAGCTAAATGACCCAGTGACAACCCAAATGGCCCACAAGTCTTTTACTCTGGCCTTTGCTTTTTTGTGGGTGACATTGATCTTTGTCCATTGTGTAATAGGGTGAGCAAAACTTTATTTTTCCACCTCCTTCATTTTTGTTTTCAGACTAACTGAGCCCACACTTTAATCAGAGGAGGAATGCCTGGGGACTGCCCAGCAGAAACCAATGATCCAGTTAAATACTGGTCACTGAGGGTTCTGGGAACATGGAGGCATAATGGCGTAGATGTTCTGAGCTTTGGTGCAAAGGATGGGGAGCAGTGGTTGCGTTAACAGAAAATTCTCCATCATTTACAGATTTGTTTGAAACGCTGAAGGATAATATGCTTTCCGCCATTTTGACTGATACATAAGAAACAAGAAAACCAATTAAATCTAGTGCATCAGGTTTGACTTTACTCTCTCTCTCTCTTTCACTCACACATTGTGTGAGTGTGTTTGTAACCTGTTTATTGCCTGTTATTAAGATGCATCTGGGGTGATCCGATCACAGGTGGACCCACCGCCATCGCCATTTACACCTGATCGTCTCTTTTGACCACTTTTGTTTGAATTTCAAGGGGAGTCTCTGATTTCATGACTGTATACATCAATCATTACATTAGCATGTTACTGCATGATAACAAAGTGCAAAAAGATCGGCTCACTGTTTCTGCTATTTATACTTGCATTTAATCTTAGTGCAAACATGACATTTAGAGCAGAATTCTCCATCATTTTAGTGGAGTACCTGTTTAACTGAGCTTTAAATGTGCATGCTTCTCAACTGTGTCACTTTAAGTTGGTATCAGGCACAATGATGTCTTGTTCATGTATGTCTACACATTTTCAAATTTTATGACGAGACATTTTCTTTTAAGTTGCATGTAACCGGCAAAGTTTACAAATCTTGTTGGTCCAACTTTATATTAGGTGTCTTTACTATGGACTTAAACATTTGATACAGTGTACTTATTTCATAGGTGTTGTTGCAATGTACTTACATTTAAAGTACCTGCATCCAATTACATTTGTAGTTACACTGTTAACCTTACCTCTAACCCTGAAAACTAACACTAATTTAGCCCTTGTCAAAGTTGCTCAGGTCTTTACTCCTGTCCATTTCTCCTGGATTCAACACATTGACTATGAGAACTGATTGTTCGCTTACCATTTAATCTACCCAGACCTTGACATGTGGTCTTGTTAGGAGATTAGTAACGTTATTCGCTTCACCTGTGAGTGGTCATAATATTTTGGCTCATCTGTGTATTTAGAAATGAACATTAACCAAGATTAATAAATGCTGTAATAGTATTGTGTTCATGTTGTACTGAGTTCATGTTAATTATTGTGTTAAGTAAAGTTAACGAATGCAACCTCATTGTAAAGTGTAAAGTTTTATTAAGAACATTACGGTTACTAACTTTGTTCATTTTATAGTGCTACACAGACATTAGTTATTTAATGGTCTTTCAAATAGATAGAAATGTCATGTAATTATTTAGTATTAAATTCTGTGTTATTTATATCATCTCCACAGAGCCCCTGCATTATCTTTCCTGGTTTGAAAAACCCTGACTTTAAATGATAAGTTTCAAAATTGGCCAATGTTTTATTGTTTTTTATTTATTTATTTTTATAAATTAATGTACTAGTAGTTCATGCTCATAGTAAATGTGTATGAATTGGATAAATACTTTTAAGTGTGAATATTGTTTTCCAGTCCATTGATGATGGTAAACTATTTAACACCATAGCATTTAAGCACTGAATAGTAATCCAATATTGGCATCAGCCTTCTTATTCATGTCTAAGTGTTATTCCCTGGAAAATGTCTTTGATGATGAAAGGAAGTTCCCTCATACCCTTTTGATGAAACTGGGGGAAAGAAGCTCTGTGAAATCCAATCTGAGCTTGAACTTTGTTATTGGGTTACACATCTTGGTCTTTGGGCCATTGTCGCGAGTTTGCCCCCGTCATTCATGCACTTTGATTGTAATCTGTTGTCATTTCTGGTAAGTGAAGTGAAGCCTGTAAAGAAACCTTTTCGATGTCAAATTCAAATATTTTCATACCTTAGTGACTTCTTGTAGAATGAAGCAGCAGCTGTAAAAACATCAAATAGAATCCAGTATTTTTAGTTTAATAACAGCTAGATCTCTATTTTAGAGATAGGGAGATGTGATGTAATTGTAGCTGTGATCGCTTTGGTATGACTGGAGATTTCTTTGAGGCCTTTAAGGCACAGTTAATCATTGTATGGACATGTCAGTGTAAATCCTGACCTTTGTGCTTGATGTGGTGTCATCAAAGCTTGGTAAGTTACTCATCTCTCTTTTTTTTTTTTCTCTCTCTCAAGATTATTCAGAAATGACACTGGATACAAAACCACAAAGATCTGAAATAGTCTTCATCTAAATGTACGTTATGTATGATGATACACTGCCATTTTTCTGATGTTTTACATCTGGCCATGACACAAATTGGTTTGCTCTAGTAACAGTTACCTCACTTTCTGCTTGTTCAGTTAGTTTTAGGCTGTGTCCGCATTCCTATACTTTCATAGTATGTCCTGAATTCGATGAAGAGCTTATTTCTCAAACATGAATGAATTACATTCTGTAGATATGCAGGTGTGTAGTATAAATGCATTCCCGGACAAAACTTCTAACTTGTTCTTTGTCCTGTACATGTCCTACCCTCTCATCATTTTGCTAATTCTGAATCATTTCCTTTATCTGTACAGTATGTCGTTTCCAACACACTCTCACAGCGAAATCGTCAGGATTCAAACGACTTTTATAAATTTGGCTAATTCGTATGATATCGTGCGACTGCACTTGTTTCAATTCCCATGACTTTCACTATAGCCAATGACATCGCTGAATATTGTTTACATCTAAAACGCGACAGTTACTTGCTTCTGTCATACACAGCAGCTTCCTATCATGTTTACACACTCTACTGATCGGTTAAGTTTAGATAAGGGGTTTGGGTAAGGGCATAATAATTTGCACGTGATCAAATCGTACGGGTTTATGCAAACAAAATCGTGTGACATCATCAAACGAAATAGCCACCTCGTAAATGATGTATGACTTTTCATGAGATCGGGTTGGTCGTTTCTTCATTGTTCCTTTTTCAGAGTCATCACCACATCTGACTGTGATTCAGAATTCACTCAAGGTTATTGGGTCCATATCAGTTCTTGTCTCTTCTCTATTATTGGTGACTGGATGAGATTAGAGATGCTGCAGTTACTGAAATATGTAGATTCACCGATCCAACCTCCCTTTTGTGGTATTATCTTTCATTATTTCCCTTTTCTTCACCCCTCATAAGCCATCAGTCTTAACCCTAATATTCTGTTTGGGGTCTGAGTGATCCCGAGGCCCTTTTGTTATATCTCAGAAAAACGTGCTTAACATTGAAGTATCAGGTAAACTTTTGAGAACTGATTATAATCATAATTTCAACCTGATATCATGCTTTAAACATCCTCCATAAGAGACCCCATGTACAACAACAGAAAATAAATGTAATGTGACAAGATTTTCTGAGTGTACAAGTGCACTCCTAAGAGTTTAGTTTAGTTTGTTTTATTGTATTTTTCTGCAATGTGTTGTTGCTGGGATAAAAGTTTACCCCTAACTGATGCAATATTACTATACTGTGTACCAGCTGCTTTTTTTAAACAAACAAAAAAAGTGCATGACTACTTCATTGTAAAACAGAAGGATAAAGCTAAATAATATCTGTCTACTGATTTGATTAAGTGAGAGGAATATAAATAGGTAAAACAAATGGTCATTTTGATTACTAATATTATTTTTATTCATACAGCATTGGGGTCTCTGGGCTCCCAAACATTAAGTGAATAAAGTGAACTTCAACCTAACATATAATACCTCACTTTTTTTGCTCTCTCTTAAGGAGAACCGTGTGATTTAAACATGCTGGATCTATGCCTATTTAAACCATTCCCATTGACTTAGATAGCGTGGGGGAACAGGGAGATATTCTCTTTGCCAGATGGGTTTGGCCATGGGTTTTGTTATTCTGTGTTGTGCAATAGCAGTAGCTCCACACACCCAACGCTGCGGAACCGTGTCTTTTATTCCAAGAAGAGACCTTGCACATCTGTACATCCACTCTCATTAAGACACACATTCCCTGCCAGCTGCAATAACATGTTGCAATACAAACACAATTAGGATCCAACACGTGATATACATGGTCTCCAAAGTTAAACTATTCACTGAATCTTTGAAGGGACATACATAATCATGTTCACATGTGAAATCAATCACTGAACCACATAAAAATAAAAAATGATCAATTTATACAGGGTTTTGCTCCTTGGGACAAAAGGTTAAGATTTTGTTTATGTTGAAATGAGATTAAGATGTGGATGTCTAAAGAAAGTAGATTTAATGCCAGATTTAGAGCACAAATGGTATTAAGATTTGTTCATCGATAGCAGCCGTGCATGGATGAAGCCTGTGCTGGACCCATAGAAAGTGGGTATTTCATGAAGATGATGGTGCTTTGCTTAAAATAAATGAAAGAAAAGATAGAAAAAATGATTTGTTATGTATTCAATCAAAATCAATTGTGCCAGTCTTCTGGTGAAACACTTTATCCCTGATCTAAGCAGGTTACGTCTTGTCTATTGAAAACAAATCTGTTCGGATATCTCCTTGTCGAGTGATATCTGTAAACAAGGAATCATGGCTAGGGGTATATCTAATAAAATGCAGCAGTTGTCTACTAATCATCCAGAAAACAGACTCCTGGCCTGTGATCACATGAAAGCTCAGTTGTGACATATCTCAGTATGTTTCTGTGGAAAAGCTGTTCAGTGGAAGAGTCACCCTGAGCTTCAGCCCTCTGCAGCTGTTGTTTCACACCTCTAATGTGTCAACATTGTCATCACATCTTGTGTCACGAGGAAAGACATGACTTTATTTGATGTAAAGGGTTATGAGTTTTTTTTTTTTATTATTTTTTTTTTTTTTTTTACATTTTTTAATGAATATATTGCAGCTTGACTGCTTTTTTACCAGAGGGGTTGCATCTTATGGTTTGGGATTTCTTTGCTGCTTACAGGAGCATCGATTCTGGGGGGATGGGGGCAGCAAACCCCACCAAAAATCAAAACATGCAACTACAACCCCCCCATTATTTATACCATGATCAATGGAAGCAGCGTGAAGTGTAAATGTACTCAAGTAGAAGTAAAAATAATAATGTTAAAAATGACTTGAGTAAGAGTAAGTATCCAATAAAAAGATTACTCAAGTAGTGAGTAACTAGTTACTTTCACATATAACGTAATAGAGGTTTACTCTCCTATATTCCAGTACATGATACACATTTGGAGTACATTCACTTGCATTGTTTAGAGGAGGAGGCCTGAAATGAAATCCTAAAAGTCTTAAATTCTGTTTTGATGAAGAAAAAAACTCAGATACATCTTGGATGGCTTGAGGGTGAGTAAATTATCAGCAAATTTTCATTTTTGGGTGAACTGTTCCTTTAACATGCATTACAGAATGATTAATAATAATAATACTGTTAGTATTATTGTAAATAATGGAAATTGTCATCATTCACCACCATGTTGTGGCAAACCCATATGACTTCTTTCTTCCATGCATCAAATTAAAAGGACAGTTCACCAAAAAATGTAAATGCTCTCATTTTCTCAGCCTCATGCAATCCCAGATGTGTATGACTTTCTTTCTTCTGCAGAACACAAACAAAGTTTTTTAGAAGAATATCTCAGCTCTGTTGGTCCATACAAATACAAAAAAAGTGAATGGTGACCAGAACTTTGAAGCTCCAAAAAGCACATAGAGGCAGCATAAAAATAATTAATATGGCTCCAGTGATTTTCAAAAGCTATATGATAGGTGTGGGTGGGAAACAGATAAATATCTATATCTTTATAATATATAAAGTCCTTTTTTTACTATTAATTCTCCTCCCTGTCCAGTAGGTGGTGATATGCACAAAGAATTGAACCACCAAAAACACAAGAAAAAGAATGTGAAAGTGGAGATTTATTAGTAAAAAAGGATTTAAATATTGATCTGTTTCTCACCCACACTTATCATATCCCTTCTGAAGACATAGATTGAACCAGTGTCATTTGAATTCCTTTAATGCTGCCTTTATGTGCTTTCTGAGTTTAAAAGTTTTGATTCACATTCACTTGCACTCTAGTATAAACTAATAGAGCTGAGATATTCTTCAAAAATCTTTGTGTTCAGCAGAAGAAGAAAAAAAACACATCTGGGATGGTATGAGGGTGAGTAAATGATGCAAGAATTTTGTGTTTATTTTTTGGGGTGGGTCTACTACAAAAGGTATTTATGCTTTTTTTTTTTTTTTTAAATGTTATTTTTCACATATTATACATTTCTGCATTACCTCTCTTCCTAGTCTGTCTGAAATGCTTCTGTTTAGTTCCGGTTTCTATGAAGCCCCTCCTTCCGAAATGAACAACGTGCTCTGATTGGTCGGGTGGACCAGTGTGTTGTGATTGGTCGACTACTTAGAGAGTGTGTCCGGTAAATCACGGCCCTTACCATAACCATGAGATTCGGCTTCTTAGGTGTAAACATTAACAATGGCATCAGTTTTGCCTTATCAGTTCGAGTCCGAGTCAGATAATGAGAATGTAGAAGAACAAGCGAATCGACCAGAACCACGTTTACAAGTAAGACTTGAACAGGACGTTGTTTCACAATGGTATGTTTTTATTTTGTAATTCTCTTATACATTTCAGATGCGATATTATAAATTATTCAAAAGTAACTGCAGTTTCTCCATATAGGATAAGTGCAACAATAATATATTCAATGTAGTACTATAGAAGTACATCAGTATTACAAAAACTGCAGTAAAACTGTTATACAGATATAGTTATACAGTTATACTTATTGTACTTGTTAATTTAGCAGAATTCATGATTGTATTCAATTGTACGCATTTGTATGTCATTATACTGTTTTTTTTTTCTTGTAAGTAAACTGAAATGTATATTCATATAACTGTAACAACTGTCCATAAACAAACTTAAGTGTATATATATATATATATATATATATATATATATATATATATATATATATATATATATATGTTTATTTAGTTGTACATGTAATAACTGTGCTAGAATGCCCAGAGAAATCGAAAACATCTGCTGCAAGGAAATACAAAAGGTAGTTTAATAAATAACTACATATATAACTATATAAATTAAGCATGAGGACCAATTTTCTTTTTGAAAAATATTTAGAAACTGTTTTCATACAGTTGAATATTACTTTATTTATCATAAAAGATGAATTTGAGTTTACTGCACTATAAATAGTCAGTCTTATATTACCTTTTAGGTTGTAAAATAAATGAAGCAGGTTCCAGACCCTCCAACATGTATGGTACACCATCCAGGCTTTGAAGCAAACTGTTTGAATCCTTACATCTTGCAAAACAGCCATAACATTTACCGAGCTGACTATAGACCTTTGAGGTGCAGAACTGAAGAAGAGTACGTTTTCCTGACATGTTATGACATAATACTGTGTAAAATGATAGCAGCAATAATTAATTTTCATTCAAACCCAAAAAAAAATACAAAAAAAAATTTAAAAAATAAATGGAAGACACGTGCCATTACTTTTTTGCTTAAAATTTCTTTATTTGTAACAAAAAAAAAAATAAAAAAAATTTATATACACTTCTGCACATATTCACATGTAACAATTTTTTTTTATCTACAACTGTAATGGTGTTCAATCCTATCGATACAGGTGGTACCATTATCTCGCCTATCTCAGCTTTGTCAGCTGGTGCTGGGATTATTTAGGTCGGAATGTCAGGGTTGTTATCCCTTCCTGTGTTGTTCGCTGGATCCGCCAGCAGTTTCCTGATCCGGCTGGACAGTTTGTTGGCTTTCGACCACCCCTCGACTAAAGCGAGATACATGGCTGACAATCCCTTCTTCCTTTGAGGGTTTTTCAAACTCTGATGACAGAAATGGGGGAATGACGATTTTATGTAGCTCTTCCTCAAATGGCTTGGGGTCCTCAAACACCTCGTTGAGTACGAGCCTCATCAGGTCATTTACATAGTCTGTAAAAATATTACATAGTCTGTAAGAATTTACATAGTCTGTAAGAATATTCAGACAATACAGAAAGTCACTATAGAGATACAAAATTAATAATGATCAATAATCAACCTTTTCTGTTCATATTAAAATAGTCATTACTTATTTATATTTACTTATTTATTGTTTTAGTAAATAAAATATATTTTACAACGTACTGTATGATGGGTTGTTTTTCAATGGCTTTACTGTGCATTCACCATTCTTCGACTTGGGGAAAATGACTTTGAACATAGCTTGTCCACCAGATGTTGTTGCTTGCTTGCGGTCAGCATTTTAGTTGTAGTGCATGACCGCAAGGTATAACCCGCAATCAATGAACAATCCATGAAATACTTCAAATTTAGTACACGGTAAAGAATATATTTATTTTAAGGTATTACCAAATCTTTTTTTAAAGTGTATTACCTGTACAACATTCCCATAAAAGGGTAAATAACATTCTTTGGTGCAAAAAGCAGGATCAAGCTGTGGAAGGCCTCCAGCGATGATGTTTGGTAGTGGTGACTGAGTTTGTTCCGGGTTGTACGTAGAGTCATGGGGTTCAACATCTAATTTTGAGTCAGTGTCTCCCTCTTCCACCTCCTCCTCAAACACCAGACGAGGTCTTTTGCGTGGCCTGAAAGCAGAGCCACTTATTGGTGTAGAAGGCAGTGGTACATCAGGTAACATGGGAGTGGTTTCAGTGCCAACATCAAGAGAGGAAACCCTTGCCTGGGTGCCTATAAGTAAAAAAAAAAACATACAATTTCTATATTTTTACTAAAATGTTTATATGACTCAGACCCTAAAATATTATATAAGGAGATAAACAAGTAACGTTAAAGTACACTGTATTTTCTATAGCCCACATAATAGTTTCTCAGTGTTGACTGTATGGGCCATTTGGTTCACACCTTTACAGACAAAGATGCAGCTGATTACATCTGAGGTGCAGTCACAATGTAAATTCATCTGAATAGTCAAAGAGTGGGACCGCAGCTAAAAAATATATCAACACAATTTAGCTAGCAGAGCCAAACATCTTTGCACTTAGTCTACATCATAGCTACAACACAATACTTTGAATTAGAACTGTCAATAAGAGAAACATTAACAAATAATAAAACATACTTACAGGTTGTGATCCAGAAACGCAGTCATTGTCCTGACAAAGTAGGAACTGCTTCATCTTTCAAGGCAAGCTTTTGAGAGAAGCTGGCATTGTATTCCCCAAAGTTATGGAAGCTGTCCTCCTTTTCCTTTTTTCTTTTCTTTTTTCACCCAATTTGGAATGCCCAATTCCCAATGTGCTTTTTATTTTTTAAGTCCTCGTGGTCGCGTAGTGATTCGCCTCAATCCAGGTGGCAGAGGATGAATCCCAGTTGCCTCTGCGTCTGAGACCATCAACCCACGCATCTTATCACGTGGCTTGTTGACCGTGTTGCGATGGAGACATAGCGCGTGTGGAGGCTTCACATCACCCACCGCGGCATCCGCGCTCAACTCACCACGTGCCCCACCGAGAATGAACCACATTATAGCGAACACGAGGAGGTTACCCCATGTGACTCTGCCCTCCCTAGC
Organism: Myxocyprinus asiaticus; assembly: GCF_019703515.2. Classification (NCBI taxonomy): domain Eukaryota; kingdom Metazoa; phylum Chordata; class Actinopteri; order Cypriniformes; family Catostomidae; genus Myxocyprinus; species Myxocyprinus asiaticus. The sequence continues at coordinate 20,915,194 of NC_059361.1, forward strand.
AACCGGGCCAATTTGGTTGCTTAGGAGACCTGGCTGGAGTCACTCAGCACGCCCTGGGATTCGAACTAGCGAACTCCAGGGGTGGTAGCCAGCGTCTTTTACCACTGAGCTACCCAGGTCCCCCAAACTTTAGGGTGATAATGTTCAGGAACAGTGTTAAAAATTAATTTTAACCACTGTTCTCTACATTCTTTGTCCTTAGGAAGGCCAGAATAAGGGGGTTTGGAACCGGGGTTGAAAAACAGCGTCTCTTTGACATGTCGACAACACACTGGCACTTTTCCACTGCACAGTACAGCTCGGCTCGGCTCGCTTTTTTTTTACTACAGCAACTCAACCAGACCTCGCCCCCTTTCTTTTTTGAACATGCCTTGTGCGGGAATTGTTTAAATGAGTGACGTAGATGGATCCCGGAAAAAAACTCAGGACTACAATGTAATACTTTTAGGGAGTTCAGAAACAGTGCTAAGCTAATATAGGCAATAACTCGCTTTGGAGTGGACTTTGTGCTTTGTAAATTTACAGACCTTTTTTTATGCTCAAACAGCAACATTACACACTAAAAGAAGTTGAAAATGTAAAACAGCATACGATGACCTCTTTAAGCTGGAGTTGCAATTTTAATCTTGAAATATATCCTTGTCTTGGTGTAAAATGAAGGCACTGTGTGGAGTGAAGAAATGGTACCCACCATAAAAGATACTCATAAAAGTAAAATTTTTCCAAAAAGTTACTCAGGTAAATGTAACGGAGTAAATGTAGCACATTACTACCCACCTCTGGATTTATGTTTCATCTGTCAAAGTGTTTCTAACTGTTTTTTGTTAAGCTGTATAAACACGATGTAACTTCTCTATTAAGCTCCCAAGGGAAAGTTCCTCAATGACTTCATATCCACCATACAACAGTATGAACTTGTATGAATGTAAAACATCATAAGAAAGTGTTTCACTGCTGTTCAAACGCTCCTCGGATCGCATTATTTATGTGGATAAATGTTTTCTAACTGAATAGGCTAAATATTAAATGAAACAAATGACAATAAAATTCAAATTAATCTCTCCAGTTATCAAAATACATTTTGAATGTAACTATATTTTGATTACCAATGATTTAAATTGTAACTGTAGTGGAATACAGTTACATATATTTTGTATTTTAAATATGTAATCCCGTTACATGTATTCCATTTCTCCCCAAGCCTGATCGAGGGTAACCAGAGTTCGAGTCCCGGCTCAAAGCTGTTATCCCAATTCTCCCCTGTCCTATGTAATAAAGACAAAAATCCACACCATCAAAATTAAAAAGCCATATTTTGACAGTGCCACAGATATACAGTATAATGAATGATAATTTATATTTATTTTCCTATTCCACCCCCTCAACCCTGAGCCAGTCAGAGCACTTACATTCATTTTAACTGTAATATATCTAAATGTCATCTTTAGTTCTCCTTTGTACCAACAGTGTGTTCTGTGGCTTTTGTGTTGTACATATTTCACAGAGGTTGCCTCTGTAATGCAATGTCTGCCTTTGTCTGCCTGCACAATGTTATTGTTCTGGGATAGCTCCTTTAATGAGCTTTGTCTTCTTCCTCTTCCTAACCTAAAAACCTCCTTCCAGCCTATTCATCAGACTGATTTGTTGCAATCCTAAACCGAGTGACTGTATTTTGTAACCACAGAGGGAGGTCATTGTTGTTTTTATGGAATTGTTTTTCGAAAAAGTGCAAGACAGGTAAACTGTAGGACAATGCCTGCAAGACTTGTCTCAGTGGTTTTATGAACAAAGAGAAAACAAAACCTTTGATTTATACTGGAAATGATACAGATCCACATAAAATGGACAATCCTCAAAAAAAAAAAAAAAAAGAAAAACCTTACAGATTTTGATAGTATGCTTTATTAGACTTTCAGAAGTGAATGCATTTTATATAGTTGGTACAGGCAAACTAGCAGGCTAAAGAAGGTATGAATTACAAATCTGTTCATAATATATACCCTTATTGAAGCCTTTGCAGCAGGAAACAGTATGCTATTTATTTCCTCAACAGGTATTATGGTATCAGATATGTTTATCTCTGCAAAGACCAGAATCACAAATCTCATATATCCTCTGGGAACTAATTCAAATTACAGTTAGTTGAATGAAAGTGAGGACTGCAAAATACTATGTGCCTTAAGCTGAAATATATTCAAACACCTTCGATTGAGTTTCACAAAGTGACATTTAATGTTTAATGTTCTATGTTATAGTACTGCAAATCAGCTAATTGCTTCTTTTTTGTGTGTGTCTTACTATAGACACTTTGCTTTAAAAACAAAATACATATATTCTAGGTTAAATATTCCAGGTTCAATACAAGTTAAACTCAATTCACAGCATTTGGGGCAAATTGTTGATTACCACAAAAATTCATTTAGATTTACAATGGAAGTAAATGGGACCACTCCATACACGTTAAAATACTAATTGTTTCAAAAGTACAGCCACAAGACGTAAACAATGATTTTGGTGTGGTAAAATCGTTTACTAACCTTTTCAAATATTTTTCGTTGTAACAAAGACGCAATGGTGTAAACCCTGTAATCCCACAAATGATGATTTAAAACTACTTTAGCTGAAATGATAAACAAGTTTCAAAAGAAGATTGATGCTTTTATAAAATGATATTTTTTAAAGAAAAGGCAGGATGGGTCAAAAATTAATTTTTGTGGTAATCAGCATCGTTTCACAAATCCTGTCGATTGAGCTTAATTTATATTGAACCCAGAATATTCCTTTAACCCTTTGTAATTAGCTTTTCAGTGTCTTTGGTTTAATCTGTAGTCAATATCCTTGATCAACCCCTCTTTAATTTTCCTAATTCCAATTATTTTATTAAGTCATAGGAAAAGTGTTAAATTAAATGTTATTTAATTTAGTTAAACTTAGTAAAGCATGTCTGAGCCACATGCTATCACTGAATTCTCATACAAACACACTTTAATTTTATATGTACACTTACTTTGATCTAACCTTTGTCTGAATTTAACTCGAAATTGAGCTGAATTCAACTCAGTGTTTATGAAACATCACAGGCTTTAGTCTGTCACATTTTTGTCTGATATTATGTCAGTCCATTCTATCATCTAACGTTGATTCTTAATGATTGTTACATCTGACTACAGGCTACATTGTTGTTTAAAATGCCATATTGATCCCATTGCAGTTGTGTTATATAAAGTTGTATGTGTAATTTATATTGAATGGTAAAACATACAGAAGAATTGGTCTCATCAATATGATTTTTTAGATATTTACCATTTCAGTTAAATTGAGTCACGGATAACAATATCTTCAAGAGACACAAGATGAATCCTTGGTGGAAGCTTACACCAACAGACGCTGAGAGATTAAAACTGTTGTCAGTGTGCCTTGCTGTCCACACTATGATCCCTGGAATGTGAGCAGTTGTCCAAAATCCTTTTTTCTTACAAGGTGGTCCATGTGGCATGGAGCAGGCCAGACATCATTCTAATTCTCTGTGCATTTCGGACTGGGCTATGTTTAGAGGCTCAGAGAGAGAAAGACGCAGGGAGCCTTGTGGTGGCTGCAGTGTGCATGCTTCAGTCAGTGTATTATTAGGTTCAGGCATGAGATCTATCACCAAAGATGAGACAAGTGCCATGCTTTTTAGTACTTGATTGCCAAGCAAACTTCAGCTAAGAGAGAGCTGCTAATCTTTGGAATGCCTTTCTCAAGGTAGTCCTGCCCAGTTAAGAAATCCAGATTTAAAACTAGTGCACATAACGTAGTTGTATTTACTTTGAAAAATGGTTCTGTATTTCTAATCTGATCTTTTCAGTGCCTGCTGACGTTAATACCAGGTGTAAACCGGGGGCTTAGGGAGAGTGGGCCCTTCTTTCGGCTGTATTCCTTAGTGTGAAAATCAGATGCTAGTCTAGACTGGGAAGAGAAATGTTGAATCCATATTTGTGTGAAATAGAATGGCTTCCATCCTCCTGTTTGTGCAACTTATGGTGAGGAATATATAGATGCTGATGTGTGTTATTACCCTGTTTGATCAGTCTTCCTTTAAGAGTGTTTTGGACCCATCTGCCTGCACCCATGCCTCTGCATTCGACCTTGGGGTAAATGGGGTTTTAGGGCCTTAAGACTGAGCAAAAGCTTTTTAGCTGAAACAAGTATGTTGTGTGAAAAGTATGTTGTTTTTTCCTGGGTAGTAAGTGTTATTTCCTAATTGCTTTTGCCTCAAAAGTATAGAAAATGGTTATTATTCCCCACAAACTTTGCTTTTGTGACCAGGACAGTGATATTTTGAAATATACCTATTTCCAATGAGAAAACGGGTGAATTTGTGTCTTTTTGTTCACATAAAGTCAGAAAAAAACAACAACATATGAATCCAAATTAACATGTATTTATACTAAAGAAATATTCAAAGCCGTGCTGGTCCATAATGATAACAAGTACCCGCCTCTTCCCCTGGCTCACTCAAAGAGGATTACAAAAGCATCAAGACCTTGCTGGACACCTTGAAGTATGATGAGTACGACTGGTAGGTCATAGCAGACTTCAGAATGGTGGCATTCCTGATGGGTCTCCAAGGCGGTTTTACCAAGTTTCCCTGCTATCTTTGCCATTGGGACAGCAGGGACACCAAGGTGCACTACCACAGGCGGGACTGGCCACAGCGGACCAAGTTCTCTGTGGGGAGGAACAACGTCAAGAGGGAACCACTGGTGGACCCCCAGAAGGTGCTGATGCCACCAATGCACATCAAATTGGGCCTTATGAAACAATTTGTCAGAGCTTTAGATAAGGAGTCGGCAGCCTTCAAGTACCTTCAAGACTTCTTCCCAAAGCTTTCTGAGGCAAAGGTCAAAGCCAGTGTCTTCGTCGGACCACAGATAAAGAAGGATTTTGGATTCATATGTTGTTTTTTTCTGACTTTATGTGAACGAAAAGACACAAATTTGCCTGTTTTCTAATTGGAAATAGGTAAATTTCAAAATATCACTATCCCGGTCACAAAAGCAAAGTTTGTAGGGAATAATAGCTATTTTCTATACTTTTGAGGCACAAGCAATTAAGAAATAACACTTACTACCCAGGAACAAAAATTGTGTTACATAGTGAAATCAATTAAGCTAACAGATGTAAGATAGGTAGATGAGAGAAAGACTAGAGATGGGCAATGAACATGATGTCATACAATAACTTCAAAACAATCCTCAACTATGATGCTAAATAAATGCTCATAAGTTAATGTGGCACAGTACTGTGCAAACTTTATAGGCACTTGTGAAAAATGTTGCATAGTGAGGATGTCTTCAGAAATAATGACATAAATAGTTTTCATTTATCACTTAATGTCATACAAAGTCCAGTAAACATAAAAAAAGCTAAATCAATATTTGGTGTGACCACCTTTGCCTTTAAAATAGCCCCAATTCTCCTAGGTACACCTGGACACAGTTTTTCTTGGTTGTTGGCAGATAGGATGTTCCAAGCTTCTTGGAGAATTTGCCACAGTTCTTCTATCTATTTAGGCTGTCTCAACTGCTTCTGCCTCTTTATGTAATCTCAGACTGACACGATGTTTAGTGAGGGGCTTTGTGGGGGGCATGACATCTGTTGCAGGGCTCCCTGTTCTTCTATTCTAATCTTTTGTATTTGCAAAAGTAATGTTTGGGAGTCTAACATTTATATTTCCTATTGACACACTAAAGCTGAAGATATAATTAACCATCTTAAAACAAATGCTTTTGTGAAACAGCTTATGTGCCTAAAACTTTTGCACAGTACTGTATATCTAATCAGTGATAGTGGACCAGCCATGTCTTATTAAAATACATCCTGCACAGACATTAATGAATGCTCTAATGACTCCTGCGTTAAATCAACAGCTGTATGTGGCCTGTGGCCTCAGTCAGAAGGGTGAGATGAGCAGATGAGCTTGCTTAGCCTGGCTGAGCAATGGTAAAATACTGTAGCAGGTGCTAATACTACTTCCCTCATAATGACAATGATAGGGGTCTTTTGTATGCTGCAGATGCCCCTATACATGCATCTCGTAAGGCATAAAAATGGTTAGTTGACTAGTGTCAAGTCGATTAGCTACAGTCAAGCTCTATACTGTATATTTAAACACTCATTGAGCACTTCATTAGGAACACCTGTATACCTACTTATTCATGTGATTATCTCATCCGCCAATTGTGTGGCAGCAGTGCAATGCATAAAATCAGCAGATACGGGTCAGGAGCTTCAGTTAATGTTCACATCAACCATCAGAATGGGTCAGTATGAAGTACACACATACACATTAGCAAATTATAAACCCCAGGGCATTTGTACTTTTGTAGCAATTACTCCCTGTTAATTTAATGCGGAATCAGTGAAAATGGCTTGTTTCAGTCCCCCATCTTCAGGCAAGGGATGCAATAATATGGATCACGGCTTCCTTATGGGCGCATATTGGAGTATGTAGGCTCATAAACAAACACTATCAGTCTCTGTCTTTGAATTGGGCCAGTGGATCATGCACAGCTTCTGTCTCTGAAGATCCTGAGTTGAGGAACCCCCACTGTGCTGCAGATTATTTTGCAGATAGTTTTAATTTACTGTGTCGTTTTGCACTTTAGATTTTACATTGTATCGTTTGAAGTCCTTGTTCTCCCAATCTTTTATGACCATTTGAGCTTTAAAAAATCCAAGCTCTTTCAGAAACAGTACAATTAGAATCCTAAAAGACATGGAAATTTCTATATTGAATATATTTTTCTAGTTATGCTATACCCTCATCAGCTAGATACTGCTCTTTTGTAGCCAGAGTGATGCCAGATTCAGTCTTCTCAATAAATCTGAATGATTAATGAAGCAAATTGGTCTGAATCAATATTATTTTAAATATAATATTATATCACAATATCACAAATGACTGGAAAGATCATGGAAAAGTAATGGAAATTCATTGGTCAAAAAGTGTGAGAACCTTCACAGTATTCTATCTCTGAGATGGTTCGTTCTTTAACTTTGGCTTATATGTAACTGTGTTTTACCTTTGTGAGACAGACAAGGCGTGTGCACAGAATAAACACTGTGGTTATGTTAGTTAATCATACTAACATACCTGTTCTGTCAGCACTAACATTAATAACACTCAAGATCCTCCATCTCTGCTTACCTTGGAGAAGATAAACAAAGTAATGTCTAGTTGTAAGGAAATGTTGAGGTTTTGTTGCCTTGTGTTGCATTAAAGGGACGTGTGTCCCTCTAAAAGCATGGATTGTTGCTGGAAGACTATCTTTAGGCTTCCACTTGTGTAATGTTGAAATAAATGGATTAAAGCAGCTGAAGTGTGCTTAAGATTAAAGCAGCCTGTATACCCTGGAGATTTCAGCTAGATTTAGACTAGCAGCTCAGAAATGGTAGGATGTCACTTCAGCTAGGTGAATCCAAGCAGCAGTAAGGTGTTCTCCCATTACCCTATGCAGCAGTTCAATATGTTGTCATAGTAACCTGGCTCCTCAATTAGAGAAATTTCCTCAACCCCCACAGAGAGCAAGGTTTTAATATCTTTGCACCGAAATTTAAGGTTTATAAAGAGTGACATTTAAAAAACAAAAACAAAGAAAGCATCTGGTAACACTTTATTTTTCATTGGGGATATGTCATATCTGTAGTTCACATTTTCTGCAGTCCATTTATAAGGTGCCATGAAGGTTAAACAGGGGTTTGATGGAGCCGTCTACTCCTCATGTGCTTTTTTGGTGTGGATGACAGGAGGACAAGCAGAGTGCATCTGACCTCTAGGGCAAGAGAAAACTGCCTGAATGGAGAGCAGAACAGAACCGCTGCGTTGCCAAGGTAACGTGGAACAGTACACCACGGTAAAAGAAAGAGAGCAAGGGATGAGCGAGGTAGGGAGATGGCAGGACAGGTAGGAGTGAAATAAGAGAGCATTAAACTTCCAGCATGTCATGTGTAATAATTTCAACTTCACCAAGAATTTTAGGGAAGCCCTGCTTCATGACACAAAAAAACATGCTCTTTAAGATGAAGCGCTGACCCAGCACACAGCACAGCGCAGTTTGTCAAAAAAGTATGTCACTGTTTAGTAAGAGCTTGGCTGAGCTTGGAATGTTCTTTTCCTTGAAGTATGTTGTGAGTTTCTCCTTTATGTGAGCTTTTTGATGTAGTACACAGTGTTTGTTGGTTGAATTTGGTAGCTTTTATCTCACAGTGGAGATGGGTCTTATGGTTTATTTTTTTTTATGAAGACAGATGGCTGATATGTGACCAGCTTACAGAAGTGATTTGTTCCTCACATTGTTCACAATAAAAAAAATGATAATTTATTCAAATTACTTCTTCCTTGCTTCATGTTTCCTGATTTTGTTTTGCCACATGCCAATCCATTAGCCTTGTAATCAACATGAATCACATCATTACAGTCCAAATGTAACTCCTTTTTCACTGTACATCTTGACAGCAGTCTCCTTGGCGATCATGATTTCAAGCTTGATTACACTTCCTATAGCGCCATCTAGTGCTTTGCGCATGCATCAAGCACTAGGAAGTGTAATCGGGCTTGAAATCATGATTGTGCCTCAAGACTGCAATGGCAAGATGTACAGTGAAAAAGGAGTTATATTTTGGTCTGTTCTCACCCAAAACCAACTGGATCACTTAAGAAGACATTGATTAAACCACCGGAGTCTTATGTTTTACTTTTATTCTGATTTTATCTCCTTTTTGGAGCTTCAAAGGCCTGATCACCATTCACTTGCATTGTATGGACCTAAAGAGCTGAGATTTTCTTATAAAAATCTTCGTTTGTGCTCAGAAGAAGAAAGAAAGTCATACACGTTTGATGTATTTCCGATTTACTGTTTCAGGTATGGGACAAGGGTGAGACTTGATTTTATCCTTTGGAAACTGATTGGATTGCGGAAAGTGGCCATTATATACTAGTATGGAGCTAAGTGGTTGGAAGGGAGGGGTTTAAGATGTAAGAGGGATTCATAAAATCATCTGAAAAAAAATGTTGTTTTATAGGTAAAGCAAGTTGTTGCATTTTGATGATTTGAAGATTACGAAGAAAAGAAAACACTAACTTTGGTGGTTGCAGTTAGTAGCTAGGTGGTTGGATGGGAGTGGTTTGCCAAGTTTGGAATGGCATGCTGTTATACTGCTCTTATTATTTCTGACATTTATACAGGCAGAAGTGGTAAGAGTTGTAGTATTCCATTCTGAACTCAGCCCTTGAAACATATTCGGCTCTTTCCCTCTTAAGGGAAGTTATTACATTTTGATTAATGGTTACAAATACGAAAAAAATAAAATTTCTTTGGAATAACATGCACCGATAAATTGTTCAAAATAACAACAGGAGCATGTAACAAGAAAGTAAACAGGATCAGTTTTGATTTAATGGTGACTTTAAAAGAGAAAAGGATATGTTTGGAGCTTTTATAATGCTTATAATAGCAAGTTGAAAATGTGTACTTTTTGCATGCAGTACATGGAAAATTAATTGGGCTTTTTAGACTCTACAGGCTGGTATGCACTCATGGATGGCCCATCCCTTCTTCATGGTACAGCAATCAAAGATAAATGGCTCTCATGGTACAGAGTGAAACTTGATTATTTGTAATTTAATCCATTTCACAAGTCATTAAGGTCCAACCCCTGTCATTTCATTGGTTGGTAGAAAATCCCACAATCAAGTGATATGGCTCAACTCGTCAGTAATGTTCCATGTTGGCCTTGTTTTGTGTGCTAATTACATTACCTCCAAGCCAAGTTGGACTTTTACCATTCCCATTCATAACAAAATCTTGCATCACAATGACTGCACATATCCCAATAATAGAGTGCATGTCATAGATCTCCTGTGTTTACATGATGTTGTATGCTATGACTATAATATCATTAAAATGGTCAGTTAGGAGGGATTATTTATCATAAGGAATTTATGTTAAATAATGTCTTTCAATGGTTTTGGCATGAAAATTCATTCAAAATGTATCTCTTTTAAAGCAATATGTTGAAATAATTAGATTATTTGGGGTCAAGTTTGTACAGCCTGACTGGATAAAACAAGTTAAATGGTCAATTTAGATTTTTAACTGTGTGTAGAACAGCTGTGTGATATCTGTGATAAGTACCGTATTATATGCTTGTTTACAAAGCCAAGCTGTTCCTTAAATTACAGTATGATAAGTGATGTTTAATAACTACATCTTAATTTCCTGTGGTGCCTGTATATTGCCTAAACACAATGATATTCTTTTCATTTGTATAAGTCTGTGCAACTGAATTGTCTTTCTCTGTGGGGAACCAACAGCATCTCTCGAGGGAAAAAAATAAAAGAAAAAGATCATATAGTGCTCTATATTTTCAGTAATTCATTACCTTAGACTAAGTTATTTACATTGTATATTTTTAGTGATAGCAGCTGGGAGACATGAACAGAGTGTTAAATAAGGGATGAAAGAATCCAACAAAAACATGCTACTAATGCTTTGATGTAATGAATTGTGCAGATTCTTGGCTGAGGCATTGGAAAGGGTGTTTTGGTCCTGGATGTTAATTTGTGGGGTTTACTCAAAGTTAAAGACCCTTAAATTTAATCAGCCATTGGTGCTGGCACTCAGTGGTTATATATGGTTTATGAAGTTTGGTAGCAGGATGTTTTTGAAATTGCTTGATGATATTCACCAAAATATGCTAAAAAAACTAACCAGGGTTAGTCTGGATACTGTACAATGTGTCCATTCAAACTTTAATAACCTAAAAGGACAAGCCCTGAGAGTTAAGCTTAGTAGATATGACATTTTTAATTGATCGCGTATGTGTATTTGCTACCACGTCACATTTTTCTCATTCTTTCCTCATGCAGGACAAGAGAGGGTTTTTGACCTCTTTACCTTTGATCCCTTTTCAAGTGGATCAATCAGCACAAGAAACATGCTAGTGCCTCCAACTCATGCAATCAAGGTTGGATGCCATACTGGCATGACGAATATTCTAAGATTTGATATTATCTACTCAGAGCAGAACTTTAGCCCACATCATCTTTTCTAGATTAAAGAGTGCATCACACACAAAGTGAGATTGTCAGGAGATCTGATTTCTCTTGGCAGTATTGACTGGACACAAAAAGGGGCCAGCGCTTTGACCTCTGACAGTGTAATTAGTGATATGCTCTTGGGAAAGGGCAGTCACACTGCCACTGCTAAATATAATCAATCAGCATCATACCACATGCCTGAGAAGACTGGACTTCCTTCGTGTGTGTGCATTTTTGTGATTACTTCACAATTAGCCTAACCAACATTTACAACACTCTTAGGCTGTGTAAAATGTTTCATCCATGAGTCGGACATCACTACTTCTCTCATGAAATCTCATGAATGTGCAAAAGAGAACTCGGGCAGATGTAAAGATTTTCAGTGAATGACGATATGCACTCACTGAGCACTTTATTAGGAACACTATGGTCCTAATAAAGTGCCTGATGTGGTCTTTTGCTGTTGTAGCCCATCCGCCTCAAGGTTCGACATGTTGTGCATTCTGAGATGCTATTCTGCTCACTACAATCGTACAGAGTAGTTATCTGAGTTACTGTAGCCTTTCTGTCAGCTCCAACCAGTCTGGCCATTCTCCATTGACCTCTCTCATCAACAAGGAATTTCTGTCCGCAGAACTTCTGCTCCCTGGATGTTTTTTGTTTTTGGCACCATTCTGAGTAAACAAGAGGCTGTTGTGCATGAAAATCCCAAAAGATCAGCAGTTACAGAAATACTAAAACCTGTCAAGCCCATCTGGCACCAACAATCATGCCACGGTCGAAATCACTGAGATCAAATTTTTTCCCCAATCTGATGGTTAATGAGAACATAAACTGAAGCTCCTGACCCGTATCTGCTTGATTATATGCACTGCACTGCTGCCACACGATTGGCTGATTAGATAATCGCATGAATAAGTCCGTGTACAGGTGTCCCTAATAAAGTGCTCAGTGAGTGTAAATTTCAGTTTGTTTCTCACACAAACCTATCATAGGTCTTCATAAGACTTGGAATATTGTGTGTAACTCTTATGGACTACTTTTATTACTATAATTTTGCTTTTGCATCCTTTTTAAAGCTTGAAAGCTTCAGTCTCCATTCAATTGTTTGAAAAAGAGTGACCAGTATATTCTTCAAAATTTCTCATTTTGTGTTCCACAGAAAAATGTAATATGCATTTGGAATGACGTGATTGTGAGTAAATTACTGTATTTTCATTTCTGGATGAACTATTCTTTAAATCATTTTATTACTGTTTTTTTCTCACTTTGCAATCTTATGCCATCTATCATACTCTTATTTCCTGCCTGTGTCTATTTTCTCCTAGCTAGCTGTTTTCCTATTCTTTGTGCAACTTCACACCAGTATCCATATGCAACCATTGTAACCATATAAAACATAAAATATCATATTATCATATTATTCCGGGTCAACAAGAAGAGGATGGGTTTCCCTTTTGAGCTTTGGTTCTTCCCAAGGTTTCTATTTTACACTTAGGGAGTTTTTCCTTGCCACTGTCACCTTGTGCTTAGTTACAGGAGGTATAGACCTGACACTTAGTAAAACTACGTTGTGACAGTATCCATTATTGTATGCGTTGTATACATAAAGCTGATCTGAACTGAAATAAAAAAACTGGCAGAATTCAGCATTTCCAAAACAACGAAAAAACACTAAGCCCACTGTTCCACTCTAAAATCTCAAGGATTTTAGGCAGGACAAATCTTCACAGCAAGAGGTCATCTTCTTTTGCCATGGTTTTTGTGTTTGTGGAGCTTCTACTGTATGTAGCCTGAGGCATTGCCCTGTAAGAAGAGTTTTTGTACACGATGAAAAACAGTACAGTCTGGTGACCGGTCTGTTTTCTGCATTCCAGTCAACCTACAAAACATAGCATATTTGGAATGTCATTCATTGGCTGTGAAAAACACTAAGGGACTCACAAAAGATTTATTTTGTCCCATCCTTGTCATACATATTAAGTCCAATATGAGACAGACAATGTTCCATTATTTTACTGGTCTGTTTGGGCGTACATGAACAATTATGTTTTATACTGTTTTGATGTGGTGAAGGGCACATCACCAAGTTATACTGGTCAACCCGTCCTCATTTGTCTGCAAAAGTCTCTAATACAACACAATTAAGTCAATTAAGTTTGGTTGATTTTTAAGCCAAAATCAACCAAATAAAAAAAAATAAGTACACACACACACACACACACACACACACACACACACACACACACACACACACACACTATATATATATATATATATATATATATATATATATATATATATATGTAACAAGCAACATGTAAATTCAAATGGAAGTTGGCTTGATTTTGTCTCTTTAGCTTTGTCTTGTGGACTGGCAGAGGTACAATAATGGAAGCAAATCAGACCTATCATTGCTCCATAAAGCAAGATGTCAATAATCACACTGATAACAGCTAAAGGACAAGAGTCATGAAAAATTTGGCAGGTAGCAAAGTGATCTGTGAGCCAACTGAGCAACAAAGTGGTTGTTTTCCAGCATGCAGTAAACTGATAGGACAGGGCAAAGAATGCATAACATGCCGCAATCCATAGAGGACACTAAACCCCATCAATATCATCCTCTATCTCTGAGAGTTTGAGCAATAACATCTGCCATTAACCCAGTAAAGAGTGCACTGCAGCAAAAGGCTGTGATTTCTTCTTCAAACCCTCCATCAATTGACCTACAGCTGCCACTATTGAGAAAAATTGCTGCTATGAAATCAAGTGCCAGTGAAAACAGCGGAGGCCATTAATCAGAAACAGGCCTGCTTTTCTTGTTGGGGAGATTTTTCTTGCTATAAATCAATGGCTTTTTTGAAGAGTGTGGAATTAGCACAAATAAATCATGATCACTTAGTTAGGACTGGTTCAGTACAAAAAGCTCTGTTTTCACATGCTGTCTGGTGTTGCTCGGATTCACATAGCAGCTTGTCATATGACTGTGTTCCTGAAAAGCAGAAGTCTCTAACAGCAAAGCAGTGTAGAATGGGAACACATTGGGAAGATGTTCCAGACCTCCTGGGAGGTCTATGTGGAGTGTAAAGATGAACATTAGAATGAAATAATAGCAGATCCCCCCTCTCTCTCTTCCCTGGACATTTTGATCTTTTTTGGTGCAACTGTTTATCACATTTGTTTTGATGGTGGTTGTGCTTCGGTTGAAGATCAGCCTCTAAGCCGACAAAATCTGAGTGTCAGTACTTTGCTGCAATCTGCAGGTAATGCTGTGCACTCTGCAAAGCCAATTGTATTCAGACCCCTCCAGCTGGAAAATAAAATGTGTTTTCTTTTTCCTTTTTTTGTGCTGCCTGACAAAAGGTGCTATGTCAGACTTTTCCCGAATCCCCTGTTTCTTGTGCTGTGAGTGTGTGATGCAAGTCCAAAGTCGGTGTCTATGTGTGGACTGGCTTATAACATTATCTGCTGTTTCCTTTCAATTTGCTTTTGATAGAAATCCCGTACATCTGCTGTTTGCATTTGTTTGTAAGCACACATACAGTAGAATCAGCTTATGAGTCTTACTGTAAGAATGTCCTGTCTTAAGTATTACATAAATGTAATGTTGCTTCTCAAATTACCTTTGAAAAAGAGTTAGAGAACGTTCATGTCCCAGTCAACAGTGGTGTGCCGTGGGTGTTGCTATACAGGCATGAGCGGTATGGTAGTGGGTGGGGATGGAAAGGCTGTGTGCTTGGAAGGCATCCTGTCTGTCCCTCAGGACCATCAGCCAACCGCTGTAACCACACTACCCCACATCGGCTTCTGTCCTTAAGCTGCCCTATCCTTGGAGCCACCTTGGAAAAAAAGACTAAAATTGGAGGCTTCTTTCCTGATTTAGTTTTAAAGCAAAATAGATTTTTAAAATTTTCTTTGAAGAAAATGGGAGTTGTGCTTGCCAGTGAAAAACTCGCCATCACAATGCTGGGGTGTCATGGGTGGTCGCCAGGGCATTGCTATGAAGCTGCTAAGGTGTTCTGAGTGGCTTTTAGTGTATTTGCCAGGGTGTTGTGGTGGGTTGTCACTTGTCATGGTGTTGCTATGAAGCTAGTAAAGGTGTTCTGAATTATTTTTAGTGTGTGCTATGTGGTTGCTAGGGGGTTGCCAGATCGTTGCCATGCAGCTTCTTAGGTGTTCTGAGTGGCTTTTAGTGTGTTTGCCAGGGTGTTGTGGTGGGTTGTCATGGTGTTGCTATGAAGCTAGTAAAGGTGTTCTGAATGATATTTAGCGCATTGCTATGTGGTTGCCAGGTCGTTGCCATGCAGCTTCTAAGGTGTTATGAGTGGCTTTTAGTGTGTTTGCCATTGTGTTGTGGTGGGTTGTCATGGTGTTGCTATGAAGCTAGTAAAGGTGTTCTTAATTATTTTTAGTGCGTGCTATGTGGTTGCTAGGGGGTTGCCTGGTCGTTGCCATGCAGCTTCTAAGGTGTTCTAAGTGGCTTTTAGTGTGTTTGCCAGGGTGTTGTAGTGGGTTGTCATGGTGTTGCTATGAAGCTAGTAAAGGCGTTCTGAATGATTTTTAGCGCATTGCTATGTGGTTGCCAGGTCGTTGCCATGCAGCTTCTAAGGTGTTCTGAGTGACTTTTAGTGTGTTTGTCAGCGTGTTTTGGTGGGTTGGTATGGTGTTGCTATGAAGCTAGTAAAGGTGTTCTGAATGATTTTTAGCACATTGCTATGCGGTTGCTAGGGGGTTGCCAGGTTGTTGTCATGCAGCTTCTAAGGTCTTCTGAGTGGTTTTTAGTGTGCTTGCCAGGGTGTTGTGGTGGGTTGTTATGGTGTTGCTAAGAAGCTAGTAAAGGTGTTCTGAATGATTTGTAGCACGTTGCTATGCAGTTGCTAGGAGGTTGCCAGGTCATTGCCATGCAGCTTCTAAGGTGTTATGAGTGGCTTTTAGTGTTATTGCCAGGGTGTTGTGGTGGGTTGTCATGGTGTTGCTATGAAGCTAGTAAAGGTGTTCTGAATTATTTTTAGAGTGTTACTATGCGGGTGCTAGGGGCTTGCCAGTTCAATGACATGCAGCTTCTAAGGTATTCTGAGTGGCTTTTAGTGTGTTTGTCAGCGTGTTTTGGTGGGTTGATATGGTATTGCTATGAAGCTAGTAAAGGTGTTCTGAATGATTTTTAGCGCATTGCTATGCGGTTGCTAGGGGGTTGCCAGGTTGTTGTCATGCAGCTTCTAAGGTCTTCTGAGTGGTTTTTAGTGTGCTTGCCAGGGTGTTGTGGTGGGTTGTTATGGTGTTGCTAAGAAGCTAGTAAAGGTGTTCTGAATGATTTGTAGCACGTTGCTATGCAGTTGCTAGGAGGTTGCCAGGTCATTGCCATGCAGCTTCTAAGGTGTTATGAGTGGCTTTTAGTGTTATTGCCAGGGTGTTGTGGTGGGTTGTCATGGTGTTGCTATGAAGCTAGTAAAGGTGTTCTAAATGATTTTTAGCGCATTGCTATGCAGTTGATAGGAGGTTTCCAGGTCATTGCCATGCAGCTTCTAAGGTGTTCTGAGTGGCTTTAAGTGTGTTTGCCAGGGTGTTGTGGTGGGTTGTCATGGTGTTGCTATGAAGCTAGTAAACGTGTTCTGAATGATTTTTAGCGCATTGCTATGTGGTTGATAGGGGGTTGCCAGGTCATTGCCATGCAGCTTCTAAGGTCTTCTGAGTGGCTTTTAGTGTGATTGCCAGGGTGTTGTGGTGGGTTGTCATGGTGTTGCTATGAAGCTAGTAAATGTGTTCTGAATTATTTTTAGGGTGTTATTATGCGGGTGCTAGGGGCTTGCCAGTTCAATGCCATGCAGCTTCTAAGGTCTTCTGAGTGGTTTTTAGTGTGCTTGCCAAGGTGTTGTGGTGGGTTGTTATGGTGTTGCTAAGAAGCTAGTAAAGGTGTTCTGAATGATTTGTAGCACGTTGCTATGCAGTTGCTAGGAGGTTGCCAGGTCATTGCCATGCAGCTTCTAAGGTGTTATGAGTGGCTTTTAGTATTATTGCCAGGGTGTTGTGGTGGGTTGTCATGGTGTTGCTATGAAGCTAGTAAAGGTGTTCTGAATTATTTTTAGAGTGTTACTATGCTGGTGCTAGGGGCTTGCCAGTTCAATGACATGCAGCTTCTAAGGTATTCTGAGTGGCTTTTAGTGTGTTTGCCAGGGTGTTGTGGTGGGTTGTCACTTGTCATGGTGTTGCTATGAAGCTAGTAAAGGTGTTCTGAATAATTTTTAGTGCGTGCTATGTGGTTGCTAGGGGGTTGCCAGGTCATTGCCATGCAGCTTCTAAGGTGTTCTAAGTGGCTTTTAGTGTGTTTGCCAGGGTGTTGTAGTGGGTTGTCATGGTGTTGCTATGAAGCTAGTAAAGGTGTTCTGAATGATTTTTAGCGCATTGCTATGTGGTTGCCAGGTCGTTGCCATGCAACTTCTAAGGTGTTCTGAGTGACTTTTAGTGTGTTTGCCATGGTGTTGTGGTGGGTTGTCATGGTGTTGCTATGAAGCTAGTAAAGGTGTTCTGAATGATTTTTAGCGCATTGCTATGCAGTTGATAGGGGGTTGCCAGGTCATTGCCATGCAGCTTCTAAGGTGTTCTGAGTGGCTTTAAGTGTGTTTGCCAGGGTGTTGTGGTGGGTTATCATGGTGTTGCTATGAAGCTAGTAAACGTGTTCAGAATTATTTTTAGGGTGTTACTATGTGGGTGCTAGGGGCTTGCCAGTTCAATGCCATGCAGCTTCTAAGGTGTTCTGAGTGGCTTTTAGTGTGTTTGTCAACGTGTTTTGGTGGGTTGGTATGGTGTTGCTATGAAGCTAGTAAAGGTGTTCTGAATGATTTGTAGCACGTTGCTATGCAGTTGCTAGGAGGTTGCCAGGTCATTGTCATGCAGCTTCTAAGGTCTTCTGAGTGGTTTTTAGTGTGTTTTTCAGGGTGTTGTGGTGGGTTGTCAGGGTGTTGCTAAGAAGCTAGTAAAGGTGTTCTGAATTATTTTTAGGGTGTTACTATGCGGGTGCTAGGGGCTTGCCAGTTCAATGCCATGCAGCTTCTAAGGTGTTCTGAGTGGCTTTTAATGTGTTTGTCAGCGTGTTTTGGTGGGTTGGTATGGTGTTGCTATGAAGCTAGTAAAGGTGTTCTGAATGATTTTTAGCACATTGCTATGCGGTTGCTAGGGGGTTGCCAGGTTGTTGTCATGCAGCTTCTACGGTCTTCTGAGTGGTTTTTAGTGTGCTTGCCAGGGTGTTGTTGTAGGTTGTCATGGTGTTGCTAAGAAGCTAGTAAAGGTGTTCTGAATGATTTGTAGCACGTTGCTATGCAGTTGCTAGGAGGTTGCCAGGTCATTGCCATGCAGCTTCTAAGGTGTTCTAAGTGGCTTTTAGTGTGTTTGTCAGGGTGTTGTGGTGGGTTGTCAGGGTGTTGCTATGAAGCTAGTAAAGGTGTTCTGAATTATTTTTAGCAGGTTGCTAGGGGGTTGCCAGGGCATCGCTATATAGCAACTAAGGTGTTCTGAGTGGCTTTTTTTGCATTGCTACAGTATGTGGTTGCCAGGGCATTGCTATGCTGCTGCTAAGTGTTCTAACTGGTTTTTAGCCCATTGCTATCCTGTTGTTTGGATGTTGTGTGTGGTTGACAGGGCATAGCTTTGTGGTTGCTAAGGTGTTCTGGGTATATTTTTAGCCCGATGCTTTGCAGTTCCTTGGGTTTTCTCAGTGGTTGCTTTCTGGCCAAGTAAAAAGAGTCCACCCCCAAGTCTCTATGATATTTTGGTCCCTAGACACTTTTAATATAATTTATGGGATTTTGAGCACCAATTTTATTGTCTTCCAGGCCAAATAAAAAATAAAAATAAAAACACCTCTCCTCAACAAGCCACACATTTTGAGCTTTCATTTATGTCTTTAGAACAAATGGTATGTTCGAATTTTGTGCCGAAGTTTAATACTTAGAGTTAGTAATTTGTTCAAATCCCTAAGCCTAAATATGATAAATAGTAGTAGTGATGCTTTTCTTCAGCAATCACCACTAAAATTATAAATGAGTGTGGATGTAAATAACAAAAAAGATGATATAGCCATTTCTCTACAATCCTTCTACATAAAGGTTAGATTGCAAACATGAAAGGTATGAATGTAATTGCACTAAAGATTATATTATATTATTATTATTATTATTATATTATTATACTTCTTATATTAATTCGATGGTCCATTATTGATAGAAAAAGGGTGGATATATATAAAACCACCATGAATAAAAGTAAAATCTCTCTGAATCTGAGGATAATCTGTTTCATAATTGTTCCTCTCACAGTTTGAGGTGGATAGCACGTATTATATCCTCTGCAGGTTCTGTGATAACACACTTACGTTATCAGACAGAAGGTGTAAAGGGGAGTGCCTCCTCTCCCCTCTCCCTAGCTCAGGAGTGGAAAGCAATGATGTAATGTGCCTGGCTGCCTCAGAATGAGCAGCCCCCCTCTGCTGCTTTTTTATCCCCCCCCCACTCTCTCTCTCTCTCTCTCTCTCTCTCTCTCTCTCTCTCTCTCTTTCCTCTCTCCCTCTCTCTCTCTTTCTTCCACTTACCCTCCCATCCTCTGATACCGCTGCTGGTGGTGGCTGGTGTTTGTATGTGCTGTGCTGTGTTAGAGCTGCAGCCCCGGGCATCTCTGGGGATCTCTGCAGAGCTACTGTTCCTCTTCTGCCAGTGACGGCTGGGGCTCGCTCGCTTGTGGAAAAGACCCTCTCGCCCATCAGCCAAGGTAATTCCTCTCAATACTGACAAATAGCATGTGTTGCAGATTTTAAAGGAAAGGGAGCAAGTAATCTTAGGCATAGAAAGGGAACCAGGCAGGACAGGGGTTTTGGACTTAGGGTCTAGTGCACAGCTGAATGAAAAGGTCTTTATGCTAAAAGACTGCTGTCACTGTAGCACCGGGTGCCATGGCAATAGAATGAATTTTGTTTCCTGTGGCTGCCACTGTCAGTTCTCCTCTCTCGTTCTCTCACGCACGCAAACACATGCTGCTTCTAGTAAGGTGTTGGTTACCATGGATAGCAAAGGATGGATTCCTGTGCTGGCTCATAGCTGGTTCAGCATTTCACATGGACTGCAGCATTTTTCAAAAGGGAATTGAGCTCTGAATGGATCTTCATTGCGGCTTTGAAAGTAAAAATGTATATTTCATTCTGTTGGGCTAAATGAACAGGTGAACTTCCAAATGAGTGTTTTAGGGTAAGGAATTGATTGCTTCTATCACTGTGACTTTTTATGCTTAGTTCATTTGATAAATATGTTTCTGGTCAGCATGAATATGAAATGTAGATTAATTTATACATTTTCTTGCATGTTTATGCATGAGTAGGGATTGGGTGTGTGCACGGACAATGCTACAATACATACTAAGGACAGGGTAAGCCCTCATGCAGCTCATGCAGTTTTTTTCCCTTTATGATGTGGACAAAATCTGCTGAAACACAATTGACAATTAGACACCAGCTGTATAAAATGTACAATTTGTCATTTTAAATGTCCACTTCTCCCATTTTATTTTTTATTTTTTCCCAATACTTTGTCTGTTGCAATTTTTTATATTTCATCCAGTATTTCTGGATTGTTCCACGTGTAAATGTGGTCATGACTAATTTGTCCAGATAATTTTTTCCTTGTTATATTAGGAAACAGAAAACACTGCATGTCAATTTTGCATAAATAATTGATTTGCTAAGTTTGAGGAATTACTACTCTGTGTGCATATAAATCTCTTGCTTTATTTTTTATTTGCTTATTTAGACTTTTTCAGTATTAATTGTTTCTGTCTCTGTGAGAATATTCAGACAGATTAATGGTGTATGCCTTTTAAATATCCTGTGGGGTTTGATAAAGAAACAGTAGGCTTGTCTCAGTGTCAGAATCAAACAGTGTAAAGGTTTTCTTTTGTGATGGATCTGTAAAATCTGCAGACCTGAGAAAAGTGGCCCGCTGTGATTGGTGGAATGAGACCATGTGGGCTTGTCGGGGTCAATTTATGATTTCCCAGCGGGGAGAAGGTTATGTTTACTCAGGATGTGGTTGGCTTCTGTAGCAAGCACGCTTTATCTGTGAGGCTAAAAATGTGAGCGTTGCCTTACAATCACATATTCCATGCATCAATACATTGATCCAATGTGTGTGATCCAAATAAGCACACTTATCTATGAATTCTCTCTTTTAAATAAAGATAAATCTTAAGATTTTGTCACTGTGACCTTCATGTGCTCTGTCCAAAAAGCAAAACATGAAATGGCTCTGGACCAAAATCTCCTAAATGATTAGCCCATGTATCGTGTGGTGCCCAAAAACAGTTTTCTCAGCAAGTGCTTTAATTGATTTCCCCCCTACCAGACAGTGAGCCAGAATTAAAGGAGAAAAAAATGCCCTTGCCTCCCTTTTCAACACTGTGTCATGTTCTCTCAGGAAATGCACAGTGGTAAAGTTGCACTTGAAAGAGACAGTTGGACTCTAAAGGCATTTATACACAGACAAGTTAAAGCTGCTCTGAGCAGGCTGTCTGTGCCTAGTCCAAATGGACCCTTTTAAGGAACTGTGATGATGCATGTCCGCCTTAATTGAGCAGTGTAAATCTAGCAAAAATGTTCATGTTTTCAATTTTGTAATTATATAATGGAAATGTATATTATTCTTTGTGGAGTTTTTTTTTTTTACCCTGGTATAACAAATACACTGCTGCAATGGGGTTTCAAATACAGCTGCTTATAGTGATGGTAAATTTGTCATATTTTTCTCTTCTGACTGCCATTATCCACTGCTCTCTATATTTTGTTCTTTTGTAAAGTCGTGGAAGTGTTATAGTGGATTTTGTTTTTATTTTGCTGTTGGAGACTTAAAGCAAATGGGAATACAAAAATAATAATTGCTATGGTCTCCCATGTACCTCTTTGAACTTTACCTGGCTAAAGTTCACTTCCACGTTCCAAACCCAGAAATGTGAAAAGTGTTCAGTGTAAAGTTGCAATGGCGCATAAAATTCCTACAAAGACATGCCTGCTCAGACCCATCTCAGCTCCTTGTGTCAGAGATTACATGCAGCATCAGTGCAGCATTAAACCTTGTTGTTTGGATGCCAGAGCATTTGTTATTAATGATTTCATGTTTTTTTTATATAATATTTTCATTCATCATGTCTATATACATAATTCATACTTAAAACATTAATTTCATAACATTATTTCTGCAATCGTATTTTCTGTGTAAGTGCTTTTATGCTGCCTCTGTGCAGCATTAAACAGTCTGTGTAAATGTACCATTTCATCGTATACACTCACTGAGCACTTTATTAGGAACACCTGTACACCCACTTATTCATGCAATTATATAATCAGCCTATTGTGTGGCAGCACTACAAAGCATAACATCATTCAAATACGGGTCAGGAGCTTCAGCTAATGTTCACATCAACCATCAGAATGGGGAAAAATGTGATCTCAGTGATTTCGACCGTGGCATGATTGTTGGTGCCAGATGGGCTGGTTTGAGTATTTCTGTAACTGCTGATCTCCTGGGACTTTCTCGTACAATAGTCTCTAGAGTTTACTTAGAATGGTACCAAAAACAAAAAACATTCAGTGAGCGGCAGTTCTGCAGATGGAACCACCTTTCTGAAGAAAGAGGTCAACAGAGAATGGCCAGACTGGTTCGAGCTGACAGAAAGGCTACGGTAACTCAGATATCCACTCTGTACAATTGTAGTGAGCAGAATAGCATCCCAGAATGGACAACACATAGAACCTTGAGGCAGATGGGTACAACAGCAGTCATATAGTCCATAGTAAATTCCAAATTTGTGTGTCCACATTGAATTGAGTTTGTTGTGTTTTGAGTTACATGAATGTGTCTGTACAATGATGCACAGATATAAGTGTGATGAACTAATGGATGTGTTATTTTGACATTTCAAATTGTTCAAAGTTTGTTTCATATCTTTGTTGTGTTTTGGGTGCTGGTGCCCCCAATAATCTTTCTAACTAGCTTAACCAGAAAGAGTTTCCTGGTCAACCAGCATCTCCAGGAAAAGGGAATTCAAAGTCTAAAGCTGCTCTTTTCAGCAGGGGTTGTATGTATGTTTTGAAAGTAGGGACTATCTTAGAGTGGATGGACAGAAGTTCACATGTCTGTATCTTGAGACGTTGTAAGGATATTGTAAAAATGTTAGAGGCAAAACATTATGTCAGATGGAATGTCAACACTGAGAAAAAGACACCTAAATTTCTAACAGCTCCATTTATTTTATCTACAGCTCTATGCCTTCTGTTTGTATCTGCAAGTGTTCTTGGAGGTAATATTAAGAACTAATATTGACTGCCCAAGGTTTTTTTGGTCATGGTTCATTTCTTGTCCAAGTTCATTATTCTCAGCTGTGCTGAAACAAAACAGATGCTCCCTTTACAGGCTTATCAGCTGTAGAGCAGAAAAAAAATGTCCTGCTGCACTTTTTCCAGACACGTCCTGGTTATTGAAGTCCCTTTGTTTTTTTGTTTTTGTTTTTTTTTTGGAGTTGACTGTCCATTTTTGCCTCATACCATGCTCAGTGTGCCAAAGTTGAAAAGAAAAGCAGTGGAAAGTATTTTTATTTTCATTAAACAGAGTTAATTAGTGTTTTATTTGAAGACCCCCTGAGGTCTGGCTCAAATACAAGACTTCTGTCTGCTCTTGGTCTTGCTGAATGGCTTGAATGACAAGTCCTTTTTCTTGAGCTGTGTTTTCTCTGCAGGGACAAACTACCCAGTACAGGGAGAGGTAGGTCAAGTGCAGCAGTTCTTGAACTATATGCGTATGACCAGTTAAATATTAAATATTAAATTAAACCAAGTAAATATTCAATTTTAATATACATTTCTTAGTTTGTTACATCAAGGTAAGATTGTTTTTAAATTCAGACACTTATTGCTGAATAAGTGTATTGTCATGCATAGCAAATCAGGTCATATGTCATCGCTGGACATGAATAGGAACTGACAGTGCTATTGTCTGTTTAATTATTTTTACTGACAGTAGGGGGAATTCTGGGAGGGGAAAGGATGAACTATCTATTACAAACTGCCAGGGGAATTGCAGTAGCAGACACATGAAAGCAAGCCATAGTTCCTTTGATATGGACATTTAGAGGCACCTGAGGAGACGTTTGTCTTCTTCACTCCAGGTCTCAGCTGAATTATAAAGCCAAACTCTTTCTGTCTCTCTCTATTTCTCTGTAAAAGCCGCCCTTAAACTGATTTACTCAATATTTCAATTTTAGACAGATTAATTGGGCAAAGCACACTTTTCAAAAATACTTTTTTGTAAATTAAACAGTCATGAATATTCCAGGTCCAATAAAAGTCAAGCTCAATCGACAGCATTTGTGGCATAATATTGATTACCACAAAAAAATAAAAATAAATAAATAAATTCTTTAAAAAAAAAAAAAACAAAAAAAAAAAGCAAAAAGCAAAGTTACATTGACACTTACAATGGAAGTGAATGGGGGCAATTTTGGGGTTTAAAGGTAGAAATGTGAAGCTTTTTATTTTATTAAAGCACGTACATGAATTCTTCTGTTAAAACTCATGTGTTATTTGAGCTGTAATCATAATTTTTAAGGTCGTTTTAGAGTTTTACGGTTTGTTGACATCGTCATGGCAACAAAGTTGTAAAATTAGCTTTAACTTTACACAGAAAAAGTTAGTAGGCCATTTTATCACACTAAAATCAAGTTAACACGCATATTGTTTATGTCTTGTGGCTATACTTTTGAAATAGTGAGTATTTTAACGTTTACAGATTGGCCCCATTAACTTTCATTGTAAGTGCCTCACTAAAACCCAGATTTATCTTTGTTTTTTTTAAGAAAAAGAGTGTCATGTCAAAATGTATTTTGGTGGTAATCAATATTATGTTACAAATGCTGTCGACTGAACTTAACTTGTTTTGAACCCGGAATATTATTTTAACAATTCCAAGAATTAAATTTTAATATTTAAATAGTTAATTAATTATTATTTAAGTAAACTATTGTTATTTGTAATTAAATGATAATTTAAATAAATGATAATTAGTTATAATTAAATAATTATCATTATTAACTATTATTTATTTATTTGTAATTAATCAGTACATGGAAAAAAAGATTGGATTCTTCCTAATTCATGAATACTAGACTCAAATTAATGTTGCTAACTAAAGTAACCAGAAATGTAGTGATCCCAAAGTTAACAGAAAAAAGTCAAAGACCTGGGGGCTCTTGACTAATACTGGTGTCTACACAGGCTGATGGCAGAGCTTTTTAGATAGTCTGAGTGTGGTACATTAGTCATACAGATGAAAGTAAATGGGAGAAGTCTTTTTTTTTTTTTTTTTTATCTTTAACCAGTGAAAATATAACCTGTCCCCTGGATATCCCCTTCAAAGGTGCTGCAAAAACAGGTTAATGCCACTATTTATGGAATAAATTTGCACGATTTACACATTGCTCAGAGAAAGTAAACACAGTTTATTTTAACACAGTTATTCATCTGTAAAACTGCTCTGGAAGGTTATTACACCTGAACCAAAATTGATTTGACAATAGACTTAATTAAAAGCCCTTAAACTCACAATCTTAAATAATATCCAGTATCATACATTTTAAAAAGCTCTATGCTCATAATCAGAGATTGATGGCATGCTCTGATTTTTTATTGTTCTGTTGTATCCAGTCAGAGTAGGTTTAGTAACAGAAGACTGTTCACTTAACATGTCAATTCAGCGCATTTTAGGATGAGGCTGTAATCTGTGTTTTGCTTTACACAACATAAGCCAAGCTTCTTTATTTGTCATATTCTCATAATCCTGCTCAGAAGGAGCTTTGCCGTCACCTCCTGTGGAGTTGGCTATCTGTCAGTCTTTCTTTACAGAGACACAATTGTTGGTTCAGATTTAGAGGAGAATGGAGCTCCACATTGGATGCATAGCAAACTATGAAGTTATGCAGTGCAAAACCTATGCTCTAATTCTTGCTATTCTCAGCCAGAAAATAGGCTTGAGAAAGCTGTACCCTTTGCAACAGGAGTCACATTCTTGATTTCACAAGTCAGAGCACTTGAGTAGAGTGGTGGTGGCGTAGTGGGCTAAAGCACAGAACTGGTAAGCAGAAGGTTGCCAGTTCAACCCCACATCCACCACCATCGTGTGCTTGAGCAAGGCTCTTAACTCCAGGTTGCTCCAGGGGGATTTTCCCTGTAACAAGTACCCTCACTTTGGATAAAAGTGTCTGCCAAATGCATAAATGTAAAATGAGTAGATTGTAGACTGATTGCAATACCCTTTGTAATCTACAGAGGTCAGAATAACTGTTTGTCGCTGATTAGGAATTTTGACATTGCTCAAGATATGTTAGTGTGTTTTGAACTTTGCCCTTTTGGTTGCTTGTACATGTATTTACTACTAAAATTAACAATTATTCAATGAAGAATCTGCTCACTTAAACATACTTGTGTTCATTTATGAAATGCATTGCTTCCCTGCTTAACTAAAACATGCCTAAATATGTAGTTCTGAATAATCTAAGCAACTCTTAATCTGCATTCCAATTTAGGGGATTACGCACCCCCTATGGAGAGATTAACATGGTCAAAAACTTTTGAGCCAAAACTTCCTGTTGCTGGGTACACATGAGACCCTGGGAGTTTAACTTCAGATGACAAATGAGAAAGAGGGGACCACGGCAAAGCTGCCTGTAAAATGTTCACGCCACATCAGTCAACTAAGAGGTTTGGGGGAAAAAAGGCACTCATTTGGTGCTGTATATGTGAGAGCTGGAGAAAGATGCAATCGTTTGCATTCTGATTTTAGCTGCTCAATGGTCAAATGACAAAATGTTTATCTTGAAATGTTTACTCATGAATCTAAACAAAGTAGATTCCTGATTTGGATTACATGTCATACAGGCAGTCCTTGGTACTGTCATTTGATTGCACAAGAGTGATTGCACATATATTTGCAAAGAAGAAAGGGAAAACTTTATGCTACTGAAATTACTGATAGCTGCATAGAAAAACAAAAACAAAAAAACAATTGCATGATATGCATGTTTACAGGGAAGAGGAGGAAAATGATATTCGAGGACCACAACATTGCTTAACTGGGGAGAAGGGAAGTGAATATGGTGCATGGTAATGTAACTTTACCATGCATAAGTGATACTTTTTATTTTATTGTGTAACTTTTCTGAAATTACATAATGAAAATTGACACCATTCTTCTTTGGCCTGTGGCTTCTCTGGTTAGATCGATATTTTCTCTTCATCTCTCTCTCTCTCTCTCTCTCTCTTACTACCTCTCTCATACTCTCTACCTTTTTTCTCTTGCTTTTTCATAGATTTTTTTATTGATTTATTCCTGCTGCAATCCTTCATGTTCTTGTAGGTAACTCCATTTAGTTGTTTTCAATATGACGTGTATAATAGTTTGCTGAGGTTGACTGGTATAAGGGAAGGGAAAGGGGGTGGAGTCTCAGTCGGCATCTGGCGTCTGTAAGTAAGAGGCTGATAATTGGCTCGGCTCTGCTCCCCAGCTCTCATGACACACTGGTGTCTGCATTTGGCTCATCCCCATCTCCTAATGAAGGCATCCCGAAGCCTGACACCCCAAACCTAACATTCCATCTGCCTGCTTAGCATTTCCCTCAATACATAATTAGCAGCACTATTTCAGTCCCTGGGATTCCCAACTGTGACTGTTCCTCTATTCCACTCAGTAGTTCTCTTTCCTTGTTAACGAGGGCATGATTAGATGATTTGTCACTGAAATCTTTCAGTTGTTCCAGCACTAAATCGTTTTAAGCATTTATCTGACATTGAAACACCAATGTGAGTCTTCTTTAAAGGGATAGTTCTCCCAAAAATTCAAAAATGTATTTCTTCTGCTGAACACAAATTAAGATTTGTAGAAGAATATCTCAGCTCTGTAGGTCCATACAATGCATATGAATGGTGGCCAGAACTTTGAAGGTCCAAAAAAGCACATATCTTCAGAAGCAATATGACAGGTGTCAGTGAGAAACGAAGGCTGTCATTTTGCTTAACATCTCATTTTGTGTTCCATAGAAGAAAAAAAGGTTGTAACAACAAATGAGGGTGAGAAAATTATAACAGAATTTAAATTTTTTGTGTGCACTATCCATTTAAGCTCAGATGATAGTTTAACAGACGTTTTTATAATGCAATATGTAAGTTGCGTATATTATCACTGATATGCTGAAAGATGCTTTTCAGTATTGTAATGTGAGCCAAGTGCCACCAGTGCCTGTTGATCTTTGGGAGTATTTAGTTTCAAATAATGACACAGAGTCCTTTTCAGAGTACAAAATGATGTCTTGGCACTCTTATGAGGTTTTATAAATGTTAATTAGCAGTTGTTGATTAACAGCTCTATT
Source organism: Myxocyprinus asiaticus (assembly GCF_019703515.2). NCBI lineage: Eukaryota > Metazoa > Chordata > Actinopteri > Cypriniformes > Catostomidae > Myxocyprinus > Myxocyprinus asiaticus. Next base: position 20,943,722 of record NC_059361.1, read on the forward strand.
TGAGTTTTTTTTATTTTTTATTTGTATAGCGCCTTTCACAACACACATCGTTTCAAATCAGCTTTACAGAAAATCATGCATTAACAGAAAATGAAACTGTAATATCTATAATGTCTTAGAGTCATCATTGTGTAGTTTGATCAAATAAGGTTGTGAATTGAGTTTAAAAATTAGCAATTAAATAATAATTGTATTTAGAACCCCAGTGAGCAAGCCGAAGGCGACTGTGGCAAGGAACACAAAACTCCATAACATGTTGGATAATGGAGAAAAATAATCTTGGGAGAAACCAAGTTCCCCTCTGGCTAATATCATGAATTTAATGCCATTATTATTATGTATAGTGCAAGTCATGGTTTAAAAGTATTAAACTAAGTAAGTGTTAAAGGTCAGTGTTTAAACAAAGATTTTGTATGAACTGTAAGATTAATGACTAATGTCTTTGAAGTCCATCCTGGATTAACTGCAGAAGTTCACATAGATGCAATTGTCCTTGTTAGTTGGCTTGTGAAGGGTTTTGTTGGCAATTAATTGATAGTCTATGTATTCCATTTCTAGAGTGTAGTCCATCATTAGACCGAGGTGATGCAGGCAGAGATCAGTTAGGTGCATCGCAGTTCAACTGGCTGGTAATTTCGGTGAGGTTCAGTGGGGTCTATCCTAAATCCAAGGTTCAGGCAATGGCATATGAAGCATCCCATGTCTTATGGTTGGAGTTGGCATCAGTTCATCCTCTGAAGTCCATCGTAATAGACTGAAGTGATGTTTGGCTGGCACCGGCTGCTATTAGTCGTCATCACTCAGAGACACGTAGCATTGAGTCCAACATGAAGCAGTAACGGAGCTGGATCCAGCCGGGTCTGGTGACCTCAGGATAGGAGTCCCGAGGTTGAGACAGGGAAACAAATAGAATAATATTAGTACAGATGCCATTCAATTTATTGCAGAGATATAGATCATGATCAATGTTTATGGTTTCTGGTTCCGGCAGACCTAACTAAAGCAGCCTAATTGTGAGTTGAAGGATAAATTAGGTGTATGCCTGTCTAAATAGATGACTCTTTAGTATAGACTTAAACTGAGTGAGTGTGTCTGCATCTCGAACAGTGTTAGGGAGAATATTCAAATCAAATCAAATCAAATCAAATCACTTTTATTGTCACACAGCCATATAAACAAGTGCAATGGTGTGTGAAATTCTTGGGTACAGTTCCGATCAACATAGCAGTCGTGACAGTGATGAGACATATACCAATTTACAATAACATCAAATTAACACAGCACAATTTAAAGTCTAATATACACATAATTACACACAACAATATACAAATAATAACATACACTGTACAGTATACAATACACACAATATAGATACACATTATTAAAAAAAAAAGTATATATAGTAGTATATATAGAATGTACAGTAGGTTGTATTATACTGTATTGACATTCAGGCTGTCGGTTGATAGTAAGTTGTTAAGAGAGAATATAATATAATAATAATATAATTTATGACAGTCCGGTGTGAGATATAAGAGTAAGAGTAATAAAGTGCAGTGCTGATGTATTTTGATCGTGGGAGATCAAGAGTTCAAAAGTCTGATTGCTTGGGGGAAGAAGCTATCATGGAGTCGGCTGGTGCGGGTCCTGATGCTGCGATACCACCTGCCTGATGGTAGCAGTGAGAACAGCCCATGGCTCGGGTGGCTGGAGTCTCTGATGATCCTCCAAGCTTTTTTCACACACCGCCTGGTATATATGTCCTGGAGGGAGGGAATCTCACCTCCGATGATGTGTCTGGCAGTTCGCACAACCCTTTGCAGTGCTTTGCGGTTGTGGGCTGTGCTATTGCCGTACCAGGCAGAGATGCAGCCAGTCAGGATGCTCTCTACAGTGCAGGTGTAGAACCGTGTGAGGATGTGGCGGTTCATTCCAAACTTCCTCAGCTGTCTCAGGAAGAAGAGGTGCTGATGAGCCTTCTTCACAACGACTTCAGTGTGGATGGACCATGTGAGTTCCTCAGTGATGTGGACACCCAGGAACTTGAAGCTGCTGACTCTCTCCACTGGTGCTCCATTGATGGTGACGGGACTGTGTTCTCTGTCTTTTCTTCTGAAGTCCACCACAAGCTCCTTTGTCTTACTGACGTTGAGGGAGAGGTTGTGCTCCTGACACCAGTGTGTCAGAGTGTGCACCTCCTCTCTGTAGGCTGTTTCATCATTGTCAGTGATCAGACCTACCACCGTCGTATCATCAGCAAACTTAATGTTTGCATTGGAGCTATGTGTTGCCACACAGTCATGTGTGTACAAGGAATACAAGAGTGGGCTGAGAACACAGCCCTGTGGGGCTCCAGTGTTGAGGGTCAGTGATGAGGAGATGTTGCTGCCAATTCTAACCACCTGGCGTCTGCTTGACAGGAAGTCCAGGATCCAGCTGCACAGCGAGCTATTTAAGCCCAGATCCCGGAGTTTCTCATCTAGCTTGGAGGGCACTATGGTGTTGAATGCTGAGCTGTAGTCTACAAACAGCATTCTCACATAAGTGTTCTTTTTTTCCAGGTGGGAGAGAGCAGTGTGTATTTTAGATGCAGTGGCATCATCAGTGGAGTGGTTGTTGCGGTAAGCAAACTGAAATGGGTCTAGAGAGAGAGGCAGCACAGAGCAGATGTAATCTCTGATTAGTCTCTCAAAGCATTTGCTGATGATGGGGGTCAGAGCAACAGGACACCAGTCATTTAAGCAAGTTATTTTTGATTGCTTTGGAACAGGCACAATGGTGGATGTTTTAAAGCATGTGGGGACTACAGACAAAGAGAGGGAAAGGTTGACAATGTCTGTAAAAACACCAGCCAGCTGGTTCGCGCACGCTCTGATGACGCAGCCCAGAATGCCGTCTGGGCCTGCGGCTTTGCGGATATTCACCCATCGGAAGGATCAGGTTACATCCGCTACAGAGACGGAGAGTGAACTAACCTCTGTAGCTTCGGCCGCGAGAGCTCTCTCTGCGAGGGCGGTGTTATTTCCCTCAAAACGAGCATAAAAAGTATTTAGCTCATCCGGGAGAGAGGCAGTGGTGTTCATGGCGGAGTTTTTATTCCTTTTAAAGTCCGTGATGATGTTAATTCCCTGCCACATGCTTCTAGAGTTGGTGGTGTTAAACTGTCCTTCAATCTTGTTCCTGTACTGGCGTTTTCTTGTTTATGCTCCTCCGCGTTCCCGGAATTAAAAGCGGAGGTCCGCACATTAAGTGCCGCGTGAACATCGCTATTTATCCATGGCTTCTGGTTCGGATAGATCCGTGTTGTTCTGGTCGGAACTACGTCCTCCACGCACTTTTTGATGAAACACATTATGCTATCAGCGTAAAGCTCGATGTCGTCATCAGAGGTGGACCAGAACATCTCCCAGTCCGTGTGATCAAAACAGTCCTTAGTCAAAACTGTTCCATAGTTTAGGAACCAAATATGAGAAGGATCTACCTCCTTTTGTGGATTTTGATATTCTAGGAACTATTAACAGGCCAGAATTTTGCGATCATAATGAACATGATGGAATATAGCATAGTTAACGACTTTTACATTTGGTCCCCTCCATTATTGGATATTTGGTTGCATCCTGGCTATCAAGGCTTTTGTGGACTAAACTCTTGCTCTGTTTGTCCAAAATTGCTAAATGGAATTCAGCATTCCATTCCAGAGTGAATTACATTTAAAACCATGGTTTTTGAACTCGTAACACTTATTTTTACCCTTTTTTCCCTCCTAGCTGTATTATTATTTAGCTATTTATCTTCACCTGTGATTTTCAACTAGATATAGCATATTGTGTTGAATCATTTATGCTTAAAAATATTTAAATGGTTGGCATCATTGAATGCTGAAATTCAAGTGATTCTAAAAGTAAAACTAAGTTGAGAAATCTTGTGATTTCTTTTCAGACTCTCTGATGATCATCAAGGGCAGTGCTGCCTCCTTCTCTCTCCCCTCCTTCTCCCTCTCTGAGAGTAAGGGGAGGAGCAATGGTTAAACCAGAGGCAGGCTTTACTACACCAGTGTGTCAGATACACACTTAGTCACAGCAGTAGATAGAGCGTGAGCCTTACATCCAGACCTATAAACTGGCAATCTCAAGCTGGATCTACTGCCAGCCCACTCTTATCCTTAAGGATTCTGATTTCCTCTGATTTGCCAAAGGGATTTTTGTTTAACATCTAGGGAACAAGTTGGAATCTGTGTGTGAAAGAGTAAGTACTCAGAACTGTTCAAACCTTGTTCCAATGCCTTTTTAACTGGTTCCCGTTAATGATTGATTTGCGGGGTGTGGGGGTGTTTGGTTAGTGTGCAAATTAAAGGGTTTAATAGTGCTGGTCTCCTGTTATAAGCTCCAGGCGAGTGCCGTGGCAGCATGGGGGTTTGTTATTGCAAGGGTCTCTTTAAGTGTTGCTGGGTGTAAGGGGGAGGGTGTCTGCTGACACAAGACAATCCTTCCACTGTAAGACCTTATATGCAAGGTGATAGCCGGTCATAGAGGATCACAGGCCAGCGAGCCCAGTCCGCTTCTATTTGTATGTGTTTCTAGAGTGCCTGTGTTTGTTTGGATATGGTTTCAAATGATCAGTTTTGCAGGGTGTGTTGGGGTTTGGGTTGGCTGGTGCATGTGAGCCCTTTGGCACTTTTTCTTGGAGAAGTTGAATGCTCTGTCTCTTGATCTCTGGAGTTTGTGCCTTTGCGCACACTCGCTGCACTCCCCGCTAGCTGGGGCTTCTGCCAGCAGACAGGAGCATATGTGGCACATGGTGCACTCCACACCAGTGTCAGCATGAAGGAACTTTCCATGAACTCAGGACCGGACGGCTTTACCAGTGAAGGGAAAAACTGAAAAGTGAGAAGTGTTAGGTTCTGCATTAACTCCTTTGAGCTTTCTTTGCTCATGTAGTTTTGGCATCTTTAGATATCTGTGATTGGGTCAAGGGCATGTAGGGGGTGGAGACTACAGCTTTTAGTAAGAAAACACAAACTTCTAGCCTGCTTTGCACTGTCAGTCATCCATAGATTGGTGACTATTAATTGATTGCCACTCAAAGCCTTCCACAGAAGTAAATATGAAACTACTTCATGAAATGTGACCTTTTTGACATGTGTGGGTTGGTTTTCTATGTGTGAACTCTTTCAGGGTGCAAGAGTGATTTTTATTACATGGAAAACTATTGTTGGTGTTTTTAACTTCCCTTTAGCCACAAGTAACACATTAAGTTCATGTCCAATGAGAGATTTATTTATTTATTTATTTATTTATTTATTTAGCCAGCGGTGTCAGCTGCACATGGGAGATAACAACTCCAGAGAACTAAAGGTAACAGTAACAAACACAGCAATTTTAGCCCTCTTCAAAGAGCTGAATATTTGCTCAGTGTGCAATATAAACTATAGCTCTTTTACGTGGGCAGCATTTGAAGGCATCATAGATAGCTTTGATGCAAATGCTGTTCCAAAAGTTAGGCAAAATTATGCTGCCTTCTAAAGGGCCATTCAGATCGAACACATTATTGCACTAACAAAAGCTAGGCACAGTATAACAAATTAAACAAAACACAAGTTTTTTTTTTCAAGTTTAAGTTTTTAACTTTTTAAAGGGATAGTTCATTCAAAACAAATATCACCCTCATGCCATTCCACTTCTGAAGAGATGGATTTAACCTCTGGAGTCTTATGGATTACTATTATGCTGCCTTTATGTGCATTTTGGAGCTTCAAAATGTTGGTACCCATTCACTTGCATTGTGAGGACCTATAGAGCTGAAGTACTATTTTAAAAATCTTTGTTTGTGTGCAACAGAAGAAAGAAAGTCATTTACATCTGGGATGGATTGGGGGTGAGTAATTGATGAGAGAAATTTCATTTTTGGGTGAACTATTCCTTATAGTAGACTCACATTGGTGTTTCTAACTAAACATGACTATTTTAGCCAAATTAGCCAATGTTTGTGTCTTAAGTAGTTTTATGATTTTATTATTTTTGTAGTTGCATATATAGGGCATTCCAAATTGCTCATAAGGTGCCTTCTCAGTTAGAGTGCTACTGTAGGCCACTTCCAAACTAAGTTTTCAGTTTCCTAACATTTTCCAAAGTGTACGGTAATGGAGAAGGTTTTCGAAAAGCTCCGTTTTCGGTAAAGGAAAAGGACATTGTAGTGTGGGTGAGAAGCATAAACGTAGTGAAATTAATGGATTTTCAAACAAAAAAGTATTAGTGTGGACATTGCCTTAGAAGGCAAGGCAGGATCACTAGGTTTTGGAACAGAGCTTACTTCTCTGGAGAATTTAAGAGAATAATAAGGAAAAGTTTTTGGAAAGTTTGAAAGAGCATAACAGAAGAGAGGTAAAGCAGAGAGAAGATGGAGAAGATGAAATGAAAGAAGAGGACCATTGAGAGAGGGCTGACTGTACTGGTAGCCTTTCCCCTGTGTTTTTCTTTGGTCTGATCCACAAAGACAGCAGCTGGCAATAGTGTTCTGGCTACAGGAGCCTTGACAATGGTCTGCCTGTGTGAGGCTGTCAGAAAGTGTTTAGCTAGTTGGTAAAAGATGGTGCCTGCTATACCAATAGTGCACAGCCTGTCTGCAGCTAGTTACATCTGTCACACACATGGTCACACCATAAATACCAGACAGAAGGGTTTGAAAGCCAGATCACCAAGTTACCTTCACCTTCTTGGTACCAATAAGAAAGGCACTGCTGTGTTTGTAGCAGCGGCCTGTTGCATATTAGGTCAAGAATAATAGTAGATCAGATGCAGGCCATATATCTTAGTAGTATCTTTACCGAAGCATAAAACTCCCCATTCTCAGGCCTCTACACACCACCTGTTTCTCATCCCAGTCATTAGATCCCAAGGCTATTTTTCCAGCTTTAGCTTTGATTCCTCCTGCTTGGCTTGCTACTATATACCTGACTCTACATGTATGTGTGTTTGAGTAAGAGATGTTTAACTTAAGACAAGAATGGATTAAAGAACTGGGTCAGTTATCAGCTCTGGTTGTAGAATTAAGGAATTTAAATAAGCGCAAGTTTTAGTTTCTCTTAGATCCTTCTGGCACAAACTCAAACTCTGTTGAGTGTTGCGATACTCTCCTGAGACGCAAACAAGATTACACAAACACAATCCCTTTTTTTTGCTCTACGTCATTAACTGCTGATAATAATATGATAATTCCACTGTTGATGACACTCCCCAACAACCTCCTCCCAAAAAGCACTTTGTATACTTTGAACCAACTCTTTCAGTTTCATACTCAACATTTTATATTATTCAAGACCCCATGAAATAATTTGACGGACCCGCATTTCTTTCCAGTGTGACAAATTCCTATTGAATTATGACCGGAACATATTGAAGGGCTCGTCCCCTTTTTTTTAAATAGCCAATAGGCTTGAGTTATATCATAGCCGTGAACCATGATTTTCTACTTGCTAATTGTTGCCATGTGTTGTTAAGGTTAGGGACATTCTCATTCTAGAGAGCATTTGATTGGACCAAAACCAATGTAGTGCATTTTTGGTTTGTTTTCCCAAAAGAGAGCAAAAGTATGTTTAAAAAATATTTTTTAAACATGTATATCTGCCAAAGGTTAATTTGGTCAACTTTTTGGAGAACACTAACATTTGTAGATGGACTTTTGATTTCATTGGGTGTTTAAAGACAGAAAACTGTGCTACTTTTCTGGCTGGGAATGCTCTAATAGAGTGCTGTTTATAGAGATTGTGTCATCGGAAGGTCTCACTGCTTATATACCCATATTGTGTGATCTGCAGGTGACAGACATTGGGAACAAGAGTTTAAAAGTTCCTACTTGGTTCATGTAGTTGCTCACAATCTTGTAAAGCAAGCATGACTTGAGGCCTGAAGGGGGGATCAGTCACTATGTTTTTATTCACTGCTGGGAAGTCTTTAAACATGCATCTTTAAGTGACGTCAGTGGGCTCCCCTCTGGTTTTCCCAGTCCAGCTCTCTCTCCCAAGGGCATTACATGAGAACTGGCTCTGAAGTTTGAAACAGACAAAAGCTCAGTATTTGCTTGCTTGTCTCTTAGACCTTTAGTGCCCTATTGAGAGAGAGCAAGCAAGAAAGAGAGAGAGGAATCCCAACAGCAGAGGGGGCATTTTGGTTTGTCACAATATGCTGATCTTCTTAAGAGCAACCTTCTGGAATGAGTTATTTATGGTCATCACGCACACATGTGAAGGGGGCAATTATGTCTGTTTTCTTAGTGCGCTGTCTGCCGCTGTCACATACACATACACACACGTTGACAACTCCTCTGCCTCACACCTGTTCCTCCTGCGTGTCTGGGTTATACAGTATGTATTATGCAGGTCTATTTTAAACAGACAGGCCATTGAAGCATGTCCGTGACTCTTTCACCAGTGGTAATGTAGTATGTGTATATGTATGTGTATGTGTGTGTGTGAATCATACACTGTATCTGTATTAGTTTGCATGAGAAGTAATGTATGAGATTTGGCATAAATTCGTTTTCCAAGTTGATAAATGGACTTGAACCAGGTTGCAACCGCTAGCCTTCTCGCACTCTGACACATACACAGACATACACTCTGTGATCTGATGTCTTCTTAGAGCATCCCAGGTTGTGCCCTTTACTCCACTAATGGCTTCTCGGACCCTCTGAAGCATAACTCACTCTGACCACACAGAGATTCACACCACACAACTGCTCTCCTTCAGCAGAACGCTTATCACACCACACTACTTTTTTCCCGCTGTTACCTGATCTAAGCTGACAGGTTTATTTCTGAGATATTTAATTATTTAAAGCCTCTATAACCTTGCAAGTATGTATCTGAGAATTGAGGACTGGTGATTGTGTGTCAGTGTGAGTGAGTGAAGGGAGTGCAGACCAGAGCTTTAGGCCCTGAACCAAATGGCGCACTTGATGCAAACTTGAGCCATTCGCTCACATGTGTCATTGAAATCCATGAGACCATAGGGTGTCCCATTTGTATTTTTAGGTTTCATAAGGGTACTCACAAGTGCCTCAGACTTTTATTGTGATTGCCATTTGGGACAGGACCATTGGCAGCTAGTGCTTTTCAAAATTTTGGTAGCACAGACTATTGTTTCTGGTGTCTGCAATTTTGCTCCTTGAAACTGCTCAAATTACTACTCAAACAGTAAAGTTTCTTACCGAAAATGATTAACTAAGTTCAAAATTTTTTGGGAACAAAAATAGTTCAAATCCAATTGCAAATCCAACATATCCATCTCTGACCCAGATGGCCACAAGAGAGTCCAGTGATGCCGTATTGTCCAGTATGTCATAACAGCACCATTTTCTACCATTTGTCTACCTATGCAGAAGCTTCTCTGTGTAACTGTAAGTGAAGTGAAGCCAACTGGAACAACGTGCTCTAATGTTAACAACAGCCTGAAAGCTTCCTGTGCTAAAAGTACAGTACAGTTAACTTGTGTTTGTTTAGAAGTAGGGGAAGTATATGAGAGAAAAGGAGAGAGGTAGGACATGCATGAATTTTGAATGATTTATTAAAATGGATCAAAGATGTGGCATGTTTATAGAGGCTCAGGTCCTGTATTTGTACTTTAGATGTCGACTAACAGCTTCGTTCAGTCCATGCAATGTTGATCACAGCATTCAGACTGTCTTGTATAGCCAGACCTTTTTAAACCATACTAACTGCTTAATAAGTATTCTTTCTGGTATAGATCTTGTGCCTTAATTCCTTGTTGTCTCGCTTTTCATTTTGGTTCGTACATTCGTACATTTAAAAAAAAATCTAAGTGCTGGTTTCATGGTGTATTCCAATTCCAAGTTTGAAAGCTCATCCACTGCTTCAAAGAGCTGCAGAGAGATGCACCCTTATCTTGCTATCAGGACTCTAATATAAGTGAGATCAAAGCATACATATCTATGTACATTTCTGGCAACTGAAAATGCCTCTCATGTCTGTCGATTAACATTCTTCAAAGAGTTTAATTTCCCGTTTTGATGTAGCTTAGTGTGTTTTGCTGAAAGTGGAAAATGTTGGTTGCGCAGTGTAATTTTTAGTTCGAAGCAACAAAAAGGTCTTTACCACCCGACAGTAATCCAGATTTGTCCACTGTTCAGATTAACCTAGAAATGTGAGTGATAACAGGCCATGACTGGTCTTTTAAATGCAATCTCATCCTCTCATCAAGGTGTATGTTTATAGTTCCACGCATCATGAAAGCGTCTGAAGATCTATGAATCTTAAAAATGATCAGCCATGTAAATCTGGTTGAGTTGCCAGTTGGCACAAAAACACCAGATTCATATGCCAGCAATGCACAATTTCATTTTCATCTTCTGTGCCTTCAGCTCTGACCTGCATAACTTGAGCTGAGTGGTGCAATCACTGTAGTATTACACACAGAATCACACCTCCAGGTGAATCTACAACATGTTCTGCAATAAATCCTTTATAAAAAGTTCTTCCTTTAGAAATTCATAGTTCACTACACTTCACTTGAAACCTTGCCAGCACTCAACTAAAAAGAGGTTAATGAAAAGGGTTTCCTTTAAGAAGCTTTTAAAAGAAGTGGCATGCTATGCTAGAACTTGTTGTTTCATAGTGTATTAAATGGACCTATATTTCATCATGTCTCAGCTTGTGGTGCCATTCCTACCACCTATCCTCTAATTTGAGAGCAGTATTTTGAAGATTGTCATCTGAACCACTGTAAATTCCCAGTTGTAAACCTGTTAATAAAGCTAGTCAGTGGTCAGTGTACCTTCAGCCTAAAAGCAAATGTTTTCTTTAGGTTTTCATATGCTGCATGCACAGTGAGATGCACATAAAATATGTTTATATTGGCAGATACTTGTTTATGGGCAAATGTGGACAGGACAATTGCTTGTTGCTAGAAACTTGTCGCATCATGCATGGTTAAGGCTGGTTAATGTGTAAACATTAAAAATGACCCACAAACAATGGGTTCAAATTAAGGAAGAACTTTGATAAACAGCACTTTAAAATAGTCTACAGTAGCACAACTTTTAAAAAACATTATTCTGTGATTTACTGCTTACTTGCAAATATAACACTAACATATCTGTTTCCATGCAAAGAAAACCCCAAATTATAGATCTTCCAGAAGCATAGCATTATTCTAGTGAGCTGCCACTTTGATTGACATGACCCATGTCTGCCCTATTTATTATGGGTCAACCTGTCCCCCAGGGTCACAGCCCGTCGTCTAGGACTGAAATGTCAATGATGTGGAATTTACTCAAAATATCTGGGCTGTAGGGAATTGTTTGGATCACAGGAATGATTAAGATGCCACTGGCTGGGTGACAATGCACTCTTTGGCCATAGAATGAGTAGTGCTTTATTGAGCCGCCTGCAATGAGATCACCCACCAATCAGTGTTTGCATGGGGCACGCTAGCAGAGTGCTTTAGCTACAGCAGCGTAAAAGCCCTAAATGACCCTTAGGCTTCTTTAACAGCATGAGCGCTGCATAAAAAAATCCCACCATCAGTAAATCAAAAGCTGCTGATCCTATTGCATATGTCTGCTGGTAGATTTTACATGCATGGTTTTGATGAAAAATGAGGAAAATGCCCAAAGAATGAATCTTTTCCTTTGTAATGTTTATTTTAGAGTTTGCCATCTAAAAGCACAGAATTTGTTTCATCTCATCGACTTGCATCAAGAGCTCTTCTCAGGCATAGCGCAGACTGACTGCAGTGTCAGGACTAAGAGCCAAAGAAATTGCCGCCACAGTCTTTCTGACACAACTCTGTTGGGGGCTTATGTGATTGCTTCACCGTCTCACGTTTTGGATGTTTTTGGGTTGTTTCCAAGAGCAGGGCAGTAATTAACAGTCATCATTTACATTTTACATTTATGTATTTGGCAGACGCTTTTATCCAAAGCGACTTACAGTGCACTTATTACAGGGACAATCCCCCTGCAGCAACCTGGTGTTAAGTGCCTTGCTCAAGGGCACAATGGTGGTGGCTGTGGGGATCAAACCGGCAACCTTCTGATTACCAGTTATGTGCTTTAGCCCACTATGCCACCACAACTACCATCATTCTTTTCTTTTCTTTTTTTTTTCTCCCCTTTTTCTCCCCAATTTGGAATGCCCAATTCCCAATGCGCTCGTGGTGGCGTAGTGACTCACCTCAATCTGGGTGGCAGAGGACGAATCTCAGTTGCCTCCACGTCTGAGACCGTCAATCCGCGCATCTTATCACGTGGCTTGTTGAACACGTTACCGCGGAGACATAGCGCATGTGGAGGCTTCATGCTATTCTCCGCAGCATCCACGCACAACTCACCATGTGCCCCACCGAGAGCGAACCACATTATAGCGACCACGAGGATGTGACTCTACTCTCCCTAGCAACCGGGCCAATTTTGTTACTTAGGAGACCTGGCTGGAGTAACTCAGCACACCCTGGATTCGAACTCGCGACTCCAGGGGTGGTAGTCATCATATTTACTTGCTGAGCTACCCAGACCTCCCACCATCATTCTTTTTTTTAACACTAAAAGGTTTTTCTGGTTCCAATGAAAAGCCCACATTAAATGCTTTTTAGATTGACTATCAGCTATCAGATTAACAGAATGTGAAAATGGAGAGGGAGGAGATGAAAATGTGCTCTGATGCACAGACAAATAAGTGTGCAGACAATCACCTTGACAGAAAAAGGTCAGGATGAAGAGCAACTTTTTCCTGGCAGTGAATAATTATCGCTTAGTGTTTGAATATCTACAGGATAAGCAGAACTGAAGATGAGATTAAGTGGTGTGATCATTCTGTATACAAAAGAAGGATACTTACATTGTAGTATAAATTAAGATCGTAAAGATAAAATCTATGCAGAAAATGTGATAATGTTAGAAATCGAAGGCCCTGTTATTAACACCTGGTATTAACATTATGCAATTACAGTATGTGCACACTAGTGATCAGATTTTAAAGGGAGAGTCTCTGATTTCTTGACTACTTTTGCTGTATATTGATAATGCATGAAAAGTCAGCTATTGCTTCCAAATTAGTTCCCAATTTTATCTCACTGCAAATGTGACACTTCAGAAGCAGAATGCTTATCGTTATTTTAGTTTTAGCTCCTATTTTGAATGTGGCGGAACGACCCACCCCTCCCTCTCGTTATCGCCTCGCCACTAAGGGCCGTCCTTCAGCCAGGCTCACAATGGGAGTGGGCAGGATAGAGGAGGGGCACAATTTAATAAGTCTCGTTTTGGCAGTGGATGATGGGGTGCACCTGAGGAAAATAGAGCCTTATTTCCGCTGCCATTAAAAAGTAGACTGCTTCTATCTCCTTGTGTACACACTGGCGTCCTCACAGGTCCAGGAACAGAGCCCCAGAACCCCGGTGTGAGTTAGACGTGTTGCTGGGGATGACAGCACGCGTTGCGGTTGATGAGCTAGGATGCCAGGCCACCCTTGCCCTGGGAAGACAGGCCACCACAGAAGCCGCCACCTCACATGTCCTGGACCAAGGAGTGGGGCATGTGCGACCGCTGGACCTTGCTCATATCTTGGACCATACCATGGGTACTCTCTCTACCTTCACTAAGCCCTGTTTCATGCCGAGGATGCTAGATTCCTCCTTTCTTTTGGACACCATTTCCCAATGGACAATTTATTTCCCCTTTTCTTTTATTATTATTTCAATTAAATGTCTGTCTGAGGCCTGATGCCACAACCACTGTGTTTCTGATGATTGACATATGAGTAGGTCACCTACTGTAGGTGGTCCTTCGCTGTTGTCCAGACGCATCAGTGCGTTGTGGTCACGAGTTTCTAACTACCTCCGAATGTGGTTTTATTGATCCAATCACAAAACATTTTAGACCCTGTATTTAGCGCTGACCACGAGACCAGGGGTAAATGGGGCCACAAGCACATAATTGGCAAGGTCTTCCTCTTCTTATAAACTTTGCCACTTAAAAAGATCTTCATAAATCTATGCCACAATTAGCTCTAAACCCAGACAGTATGTTCCAGGACACATTATTGTTTGTGTTCCATTCCCTCAATGTCATATTGATCGAATCCTATCCTGTTTTTTGGGCAGTATGGTGTATTGATTATGTAGAGTGATATAATGTTGCAGCACTGCAAATTGTTAATGGTAAGGTATAAATAAACAGCTTGCTGCTTTCTTTACAAAATGTACATTGAGCTTAACAGCATTGTCTGGAGCTTGGGGGTTTGTGTTGTGCTAACCACAGTCTAGGGCCATAGCGTAGTTAAGAAGGGTGAAGATTTCTAAAATGATTGGTGGCTATGGACTTAGAGATCCATCTGTTTGGAGAGGTTTAACAGGAGGCACTGGCCTAAATCTATCTCTCTTTGAAAGACAGGTTGAGAGATGGGAGAGATATTGATGGACATTAGGAGGGGCCAAGCGTTCTGAAGGCCTCCTCACATGCACCATGCCCTTTGATGTGATTGATGGGTGTAGCACACTTACCAGCACCCTAAACATCTGTCTTATGCATGTTAAGGCCCAGGAATCCAGGCACTTTCTCCACGCTGCCCATCTATAGCAAAATGGCATACAAAAAACAAAACTGCCATCATGCTTGTTTAGTGCTTTGTAGATACATACCTATATCTGATGATTTTAACAAAGTGAGATAAAAGGAAGGAGTAAAATACAAATAGTTTTAATGATAGAGCTTATCCCAGCCTGAGCTGGTTTTCTGCTGGTTTTAGAGGGGTTTAAAACACTTGTCAGCTGAGCAGGCTGCTGATCACCAGCATGGCCAGGCTGGTAGACCAGCTAGACCTGCTTAAACCAGCTAAAACCAGCACACCACTTTAGGCTGGTTAAAAATATTTTTTTCTCAGCAGGAATATGTAGCATTTTGTATTGGTAATAAGACTTGTTACTAAAATCACAATCAGTACTGACCAAACCTGCGTGTTAAAGCCAATAAAAAGAATATGTTCCAATATTCCTGCATTAGCTGAGGAAATAAACCACACCATAATGGAAAAATCTGATTATATTTTTAAATTGATTATTTTCTTCAAACAAAGATGAATGTCCTTGAAAGACTGGATAAGGTTTCCTTTCTTAAATTAATTAACTGTATTCTAGAGCCTCTCCCATATATTCTTTGTCTTTTTTAATATTTGTGGTAGAAATATTAGAAAAATCTCAGTAAAAATCTCAGTTTCGTTGCTCCTAATAAATGTAATATTTTTGCCTAAAAATATAACTATTATTGGACTGTCAGCATCTCAGGCATAACAGGAACCAGAAGTACTGTGCTGAGTGTGCCCTTATCAGCACTCAGGCTATCAGGCCAAAACTGCCACCACCGTAAATGCATAAAATCATAGATGGTGAGATAATGCTGAACAATTGGAAACATTTAGGAATGGAAGCAAAGTGGTAAAGCAGGCTTTGACCTACTTTTAAAACCAGACTACTTTTACAGCTCTCCACACCTGGGTCACGCAAACGTCACTCTGTGTGTTTGGATTTGCGCTTGATTTTTAAAACAGCTGGCTGGAAACTTATGTAAATGTGGATATCACATAGCTAGAAAATTTTGCAGCTCAGTTCTTATTTTCTGCTTCAAATATATTTAAACAAATGATATATTATTATTATTATTATTATTATTATTATTATTATTATTATTTAAGTCTCTTCATCTGCATCATTGCAATTAGGTGAAAAATAATTTTAGAAAATTTAAAGTTAATGTTAGGTTAAAACTTAGGTTTTCCTGCTTTCCACAATGTAACTCATGATGTGTCTGAGTTTTCCCTAATAAACTTTTTTTTTTCTTTTTTTTTTTACTATTATTTAAAAATACAATGCAGACACAGAGGCAGTAAGTCCAATAGACTCATACAGTAGGGCTGCAGGGCACTGGCATCATTCCAGACTGGTTTGTGTGTAATTATACAAGGATTCCTATAGAGGATCTAAAGCAGAAACTTTCACCAGTCCCCTGATAGCCTTTGTTTGAAACCCACTAGTCATATTTGTCTGTTATATACTAAGTAGCATGGGGCAAATGGACTGACAGCTCCATGCCCTGACTGTCAGAGCTTTATTAGTGAAAGTCTCTGTAATTGCCAATTGCACTTTTGCCTCTGTTGATGTTAGGCTAAAAGAAAATGAACTGCCTCAATGGAACATCATTACTGGACCACAAAGTTCAGTCTGAGTTTGAGACTTGAGCCCTCCGAGCACTTATCTTCTGTCCCTGCGATGCTTTTAATATGCTGCTGACACAGTAATTGTTCAAATGCATTCTGAGTGAGTTTGTGTGGCATGGAGCCGAGATTCTCTGAAGAGGCAGATGTTTGACTTCTGTAACAGCTGTTTGTTGTGATTAAGAGCAAAAAGAGAGTCCATTAGATACTGTTAAGAGCTCTGGAATATCAAGATAGAAGGAAAAAGGCCCAGCTGGCATTAGAAAAGTCTAGAGCCTTAAAGAGATAGTTTACTTAACAAGAAGGTTAGCCTCAGTTACCATTCTCTTTCATTGCATTAAAGTGGATGGTGACTGAGGCTAACATTCAGCCTAACATATCCTTTTATGTTCCATGGAAGAAAGAAAGTGATAAGGGTTTAGAGCAACATCAGGGTGAGTACAAGAGGTCGGAAATTTTCATTTTGGGGTGATCTGTCCCTTTAATAGCAGGCAGATATGATTGAGCAGATATCATTGCAGATATCTCCTTGAATCCCTTTGCAAACAGACACATTGCTGTTGCACAGTTGCAAACAATGAAATTAAATCCTGTGCACTATAGATATCAAAGCTAATGTCAGCATGCATTATTTACTTGAGTAATTACAGAGTATCACTTATGCCAGATGCTCCAGGAGAGAATAGTCATTGTTCATAAAATAAACATAATGAGATTTGACCCAAGAACTAAACAATGCTCCTAGTAATGCAATGGGAGCACATTTTGCATCTTCATTTCACCTAAATTTACCGGATCTCTTTTGTTTTATGTCTAAAAATTTGTAACTGGTATTCTTTTGTTTATTGGGCAATCAGCCCTATTTAAGGAGGCCCTAAAGGTATTGATAGCTTTGTGCTTCAGTAGGTTAGATTACATCTACTGAGGCATCAAAAGAAACATACAACCCAGGTCTTGACTTAAGCATGCCCCCATTGACACGCTATGCATCAAATCTCCAAGGACCCTGTACTGAATAGATAAAGCAAAGATGAGGCACAGATACTCCCTTTGCTCAAACAGGACTGTGAGAAAGAGGGAGGTCCTCGAGGATTAAGGCCACTTCCAGAAAATCATAGAGGTTACTTCCCCTCAGGACGATCAACTTTCAGCATTTCTACTCATAAAGAATGATCAACTATATCAGCAGTCCCCTTTGAGAACTTTTCAGGATTTTTAATATACACTGGGGTCCAAAAGTATGGGACCACA
This sequence comes from Myxocyprinus asiaticus, assembly GCF_019703515.2. NCBI lineage: Eukaryota > Metazoa > Chordata > Actinopteri > Cypriniformes > Catostomidae > Myxocyprinus > Myxocyprinus asiaticus. Next base: position 20,961,189 of record NC_059361.1, read on the forward strand.
TTGAAAATCTGGGATTCAAAATCTGATTTAAACCTGGGCATAAACAAAGTTTCAGGATTTAAAAAAATAAATAAATAAATAAAATTTAAAAAAAATAAGTAGAAGTAAGTTTCAGAGCTCAAAACCTTCTCCTCTCTGCCTCTACTTCCTTCACATTGTGATGTCACACTGTGGTAGACATTTGCATCTGACCGACTCCGAAACAACACATCAAAGCCTTAATTTACCGTATCACTTCCTTAGCCCACCTAATAGTGGTGAGTAGTGAGATGTCAAGGAGAAAGCAGGTCACTCAAGAGCAGAGAGCCAATCATTACAGTGGGCGTTTACTGTCAAGTCTTAAAGGAGAAGTAGCACCAAAACTGAGCGTTTCTGACAGAGGGTCAGAATAAGTGTGGAAAATTATCGTGTTTTACAAAAAAGTGACTCAGTCTGTGAAAGTCTGTTTTGTGCAATAAACTTTTCTAATATTATAAGTGAACCTCAAGGAACAGACAATAATAATAATAATAAAGGCATGTTATGACCCCTTTAAAGACTGATATACTGTGACAGGAATATTTTGTCTGAGTGCCAGGAAAGGAGCAGAGAAGCCTGTTGAAAAGGAAGGGAGTCTGTGCCAACTCACTGTCTAAGCAATCATAATGTTGAAAATAAGGTCACTAATGTAATCAAAAGCGAGAAGCTTTAGGCTTTATATCATCCTGCTTTCATTTTGCAAATATAGAGGAACATTTTAAACATATTGAAAATAACTACCAATTCAAATGACAGAGCTCCACCTTTTGCATTCTATTCATTTTGATTTTGGCTCCTGCATCTGGGAAGCTGATTTATATATCCTTTTCTGAGAACTGCATTTCTTTGTAAAACATTTCTGTGAGACAGATTTTCTTTGAAAACAGTTCAGTTCTTCCATATGCTCTTAAGAAATCTTTGTTTCCCTTCCAGTAAAACAGAAACCATTGGGGATGCCATAAAGGATGAGTCAATGCTGTGACATTTGCTGCATTACAAATAATGATATTGGAATTACTCGAATTACACTTTGGCATTCAAGTACATCCGGTCAGCCTGTTCTTTCTGTATAGAATGAATCAGTAATAGTGTTACTTAGTGTCTGACTGGGCCTTTATTCACTTTTAGAATGCTGATCTGAAATCTTGTATCACATTGCTTCAACTAGACTAGAAGTATATATATGCACTGAAAAATTAATAGTATACCAGAAACATCTTTTCATTTTAATATCATTTTACCTGACAAAGAGATGATAGCATTAGCAGGTCTTTTCACAGACACTTTAGAGCTGTTCCACATTTCACAGACCACACATCTGTTATGGAAATTTCTAAGCACGAGTGAGAGAACAAAATGAATCTCTGCTAGAAATATATACACATCTGATTCTGTCCCTGTTAGAAGCATTTTAGTTAAGAGAGACTGAGGTAATGGTATTCCTGTATCATTTAATGGTCATATTTTCATTGATCTAGTTAACTTATCCGATTAATTAAACTAAAATGTGATTCTTTTTATCTGGCTAGTCTTCTCCACAAAATTGGCCTGATCATTTGTCAAAGCTCCTTTTTCAACGTTTCTAAACTTGAACTGAGCCTGAAATTTTTCCATTTTGCTTTGGCTATTTAATAAGATTTTAATTAGGCTATTAAAGATATTTGAAGGAGCATATGGATGTAATTAGGGCTGGCCAGATCACCCAGGGAGGAGTGGGCCATTAATTACTCTAAGCTGGGTCTGAAGATCAGAACGAAGCCGATGACATGGCAGGAAAGTCACCACAATCTCAGATTCCACATTTCATTATTCACTGTCTGTAGAGCGTAGGAGGTCAAAGATCTTCAAACAGATACTGATTCAGGTGCTCTACTCTGATGACACAATGCACATGAACCTGAGGTGTCAGCATTACTTCATTTATTGGGAAATGTTTCAATACCTGTGCTGCTAAGTCATATTGTGCTGGTATTTACAGCCCCACAGGAAGTGATTTAGCTTGTGTTACCTGCTTCACAGGTGTCCATCTATATCTGATTCTGATTTCAGAGTTTGCAAAACTTCTGCAAAAGACTGTTCAACACTAGAACTTCAAGAGCAGTGAGTCATAGTTATGTCACATATGTGCTAGTTATCCTTTAAAGTCCCTCTTGAGTCGTGACACATTCTTTATGCCACATATCTGCTTTGCACTCACTCAGACATACTTGTACACAACAAACACTGCTTTTCTGCATTAAGGAAGGAGGGAAAAACCAAAGCGCTGCCCCTTTTTTCAATACACACATGCAAACACCTCCTAGGATTTAGATCACAGGTGTCTAAGGGTGTTGTGATTTTAGATGACACATTTTGCCAGAAGAGGAAGATATACTATTGCGTATTAAAAGAAAGAAAAGCATTAGCCCTTTGTCTTTCATTCCAATCATGTATTTTATCCCATCTGACAAACCTGATAGTCAAGACAGCTGCTTTAGTAGTAAATCCGCTTCTATTTTTATGACAGACAGGAAATGTCATGCGATGCCATCATCAAATATGGCTCACATACTGGAATCACACATAATTTTGGGCTGGCCATTGGCTGAACTTAGATTATTTACGTATGGTACGCTTTAGCATTTACCATTTGACATTATTTTAGTTAATTGTGTGGTCTGTTGATGAAACATAAAATGTTTCCTACTTTTGTGCTAAATGAACTGTATTCCACTTGCCTGTGCCTGAAAAAAAGCCATTATGCACTTTAAAGCCATTCATGCAGGTTCATCAGTTTTGGATGATGCTTTGAAGGGACACTTGAAGGTGTTTTGATGCCAGTAACTGGTTCAAAACTGTGATTGGACAGCCTGAAAGGATTCTGACACTTATCAGACTAATGATTGACAGGCCACTTCAACACTCAGTTGATTGGCCTGACTCTATCAGCTCAGTAGCCCAGCCATTTCCATTCTGCAAAGCCCTCTTGTCCTCTTGGACACATTTGTAACACCTACATTACAGTAAACACCTCAAATGAACATCTAAATGGAAAAATGTAATAAAAAATGTGCAATGACCTATCTCCAATCCACCGAAGAGAGACTCTCCAAATCTCTCTGAATGATGATTATTTCCATATTACAGATCATTTTAAATCATTATCATTTTGTTTTGGTAGTGGTTGAATCTTATTTTATCTAAATTATGAATGTTTAAATATCATTCTTGTTCACTTGGGCTGTTAGTCTCAGGATTTGGGGATTGTAATCACTAATCAGTGTTTGGTCATTCATCATAGTAAATGCCTTTGAGGACTAGAATTGAGTTGATTCATTGCTTTTGGATTAACACGACTGTTGAGATAAATGAAATGTGTATATAACTGCATATATATCTGAAATGATCTGAGAGACCTTCAACATCCTACTTCAGCTCCCCACATGCCTCACCAGCATTTATCCTCTTCTTGTCAAAACTTTAAATTAATGGGATCACACTGCCATTGGTTAACTGTGATGTCCCAGTTAACCAGTGGTGCTTGGTAATCGAGCCTCCCACACCAATATGGCTGATTCCAAAGCCTTGACCAGCAGGACACATTCCAACCCCAGCATATGGACAGTGGCAGTGGGAGTGTGACCTTGAGTGTGAACTGAGATAGTATTCATACAGAAGATTTTAGATATACATTGTAGAAAATGCTAAGTAAATAATGAAACATAATAAATTAAAAAAAAATTTAAAATGTATTTTCATAATCAGACAATGCATTAAATGTAATTTCAGGATGTCTTATATGCAGCGTGTATATATGTTGTTCAAATTGAACTTACAGTGTCTTTTTCATGCAGCTAAATGTTACTCAATACCACTTTGTTTCATGTTTGCCATATATTGTTTGTAGGTATCACACCATCTTACATTTGAAATATTGCTTTAGCTGTCACATGGATCAGTCATTATCTGATGTAGATAAAACATGATCATCAATATTCAGCAGTTATTCAGAAAATTATTTGGATAAAGAGCACAAGAACACAGTCCTAAAAAAAAAAAAGAAAAAAGAAGAACAGGAAAGTTCCAGCATTCAAATTTGTGCCTATATGATTTAATTTTCAGATGCTATTTAAACAAGCAACAGTTTTCCGATTCAGGACGTGAATTTTTCCGTGGGAGTCTCAGCTCTATCGTTTTCCAGATGGAAAAGTAGCCTTGTTTCTGTCTTCACTTTCTTCAGGGACGACATGTGACTAGATTGATGGGCTCTCTCGTGTTGTCTATATTAGAGCAAAGCATCACTGCTGTTTTGGCAGTTGTACAGTGAATTGGCCTGCAGTATACAACTATAGAGTTTGGTGCCATATGAGAATGTTGGCTCAATTTTGAAGCTCTTAGTGTTTGGTTATGAAGCATAAATAGACACAATATTTTGTCGGGAGGCTGTTGTTGTATGTTGTATTAGCTAGTATCTAGTATAGTCAGCTTCCAGGGGTGTCATGCACCTATATTTTTTGAGGGGGCTCGAGGCAAGATAAGAAAAATTAATGCATCATTCTCTTCACATTTGCAACTCACAGATGCGGTGGTGCTGAAAGCCCTTATATGGGGATGGTTTGGGCGTGTTCTACCTTCTACAGACACGCATTCCTTTATTTAGAGTAATCTGGATTCATTAACAATAGAACGAGGGTAAGAACAAATTTGTGTGTGTACGCACCTGTTGTGAATCTGGCGGGAAAAAAATGTGAGAAGTTTTCCTGTGCATATAAGTACACAAAATCGATGCAATTATTAATGAATGAGACCCACTGTCTGTTGTAACCTTTGGCACTATCTTTTTTTCTTCCTTCAAAACCGATTTTTCTTGCATGACACTCTGTACAGTTGGCAGTTCATTAATATAAAGGCACTTTACATTCATATTAAATCTTAAACTTTTAATATGAGTGCAGTCGGATTAGCTTTGTGGTTGTACTTAAAAGCTGGTCTCTTTAACCAGAGTAATGGAAACCACTGACATATTGGGATGATGACAGGGTTGGGTTGGGTGTTTTAACTATAGATTGCATATCAAGCTATTCAAATAATTTACAATCCATTACATTCGACTTGCAGTCAAACCCAATGTATGCCGTTATATGCTTATCTAAATGGGACCAAATGAAGTCATCTTTGCTGGAGGCTGTAAATTTTATGACATTACCTAGAATAGCTGTTCAGAGAACAGTACTTTATAGATTGGAACAGACGAATGATGATCTAGCCAGTGTAGGTGATTATGGCAAACTGATCTCCAAACTGTCTTAGTTAACTGACGTGTAAACAGAGGATGAAGCACATTTCCATTGTCTCATAAGCGAAACCACAGATTCCAGGAAATTCTCATTTATTGCCTTATCATTCTTGCACTAATCTACATTCTATAAACACACACTCACACTTTGACCTTAGTGATTAGCGCTAAGATTAAGCTCAAACATAGAGTTCTGCTAAGCAATGAGTAAATATTTTATAAATCTGTGTCCCTTAAGGCTATATATTTTTCCTCAGGCAGAGATTCTTGGCACAAACCAGAAGTTTACTGATGATTTTCAGTGATATTACCCCACATGGAGAGCTGACCATGCAGGTAAAAGGCACTTGGTTTATACTCCCACGTCTCATTGTGCTGTCAAGCGTGACCTGTTGTGACTTGCTCATACTGGGTATTGTGGGTTTTGTTTAACATGAAGACGATGTGCTCCATTTAGAAATAGATAAATGCTTGTTTAAAAGAATGCATGGTCTTAATTAAGTTGAACAAAGCACAGACAATGGACGAATGTACTCCCAAGTCCACTGCAAGGAACTGAGGGTGAATTGTGCCTGCTAATAGTGGTATTTACTGTATTTATTTGCCCATTTATTTGCCTCTTGTAGTGCCAGACTCACTGAAGGAATTGGGCAAACCAGGTAACAGTGCAAATGTGGCCACAAAATTGTTACTGAACACAAGATCAGGTTGATTGTAAGTGCTTGGTTGTGGAGGATGCAGCAGACTACCACAATCTGGCATGCTTTACTGGGACTGTACAACATCCCAAGCTATAATAAGGCTCTTTTACATAGAAAGGAGGTGTGTCTTTGACTTAATTTTAAGGGGATGTGTGTAACATTTTTTCGATGTAATTTTTTTACATTTATTTTTTTATACCTGCTTAACATACAGAGTCAACTAAGCAATTTGTAGGTTGATTTCACCTAAAAGTGTAACACTGTGGCGCTAATAAAACATGCCTGTTCAGCCTGACACTGCAATATTGGCTTGACCAATGTTGTGAGTTTGGGGCGGTGCTATCTGCTTGTACAACTAATAGAAGACAGGTGGAGTTCCTGGAATCTGTTTGTAAACAGTGTTTATTTTTGCAATTCTATTTTGTGATAAAAGTTATTGCAGAAATTAAACTTTAAAGCTGAATTTTGAATTTTTCAAACAAACAGATAGTCACACCCCTAACTCACACCACTGGTTGAGTCAATGTTATTGTCTCTTTTGAGTCATGTTGCTTAAAACTAAGAGGAATTTTCATAGCACCACAGAGACACATTGTTTACAGTTTTCAAGAAAATTTACCTATGGATGGCTCACTTATAGTTGTCTGCATATTAAGCTGGGATAGGAGAAAGTATTTTAACACAGAAAAAGTTAAATATTTCAGCTATAAGTAACTTAAGGAACTTTAAATACTCAAGGCGCAGTGCTATTTAAGCACATTCAGTACCTAGTTCAATTTAATTTCAGTATTTTCGTGCTAAAATAGAGAAATGCATGCAAAAGTTGTGCAACTGTTTAGTAAATTTGCCCCTAAATATCCCATGAGCACTGAATAGTAGGCTTGGGATCGATGCCTTTTTCACGCACCGGTAATCAAAAGATTTTCCTGATGATCATAGGATGTATATACAGATTTTTTTCAGATATAAATAGGGATGTTTGTTGCACAATTGTCTTAATAATTTGTCTTTTCTAACATATTTCTCAACACAATTTTGGTAAAGTGTGAGCGGAAGTGTAAATAAAAGGGATTAGCACACCTGATGCATCTGGCGGACAATGTGGCAAGTTCTAAAATACCAAACAATTATTTTCTGTTACAGTACTATGCACACCGCGCCGATAGATGCCGAACAACGACTCCAGAGGAAGCTGTTCAAAATTCTGCAGTGCTATGTAGTGCAACTCGCATAGTTTTCCATTAAATTTGACCCAAATATAGCCAGTACTGGATGATATAATGTGTTTGAATCTTTCATATAGCCTAAACAAAGTATTTTCAGTTACAGATATGTATTTTTGTGGTTTGACCACTTGAATGAAGCCTATTCACGAGTACATACAGAAAAATTGCAAAATAAATGCCGTCATTTCTAATCGTTCAGTTTTTGCAGTTGTACCCGTTTCATACACTAACCTGCAAACTCATCAACGTCACTTTGTTCATTCTTGAAGAAGTGCAAAACTCTTCGTAACTTTTGTGTATATGGTGTTCCACAATCTAGTTAGGACTGCAACAGAACCTGTGCCTTGGCCTACCCATGACTGGCTTCAATCAGTAAATGTTGATGTTATATCACCCTCTTGTGATCTCCCGACACTATTACGCCACTCTACATTTAACAGAAGGCGAACTGAGTGAAATGGAAAGCACTCGAATTAGGATTATAATTTAAATGTCAGCTAATTTTAATATATCGATGCCTCAAAATGTATCGATAAAATAACATGCCGATCAATAATCAAAATATAGATATTTTATGACATCTCTACTGAGTAGCTATAAGGTGTTTTGATGTAGCAGTTCTCACTAGTACTAAAATGTCTTTTCTCATCTTGTCTTTTTTCGCACAAAGTGTTTATGGAACAATTTTTGTGTCTTGTTTATTACAGGTTGGTGAGAAGCCTGTGTGAAAGTTTACACAACCACATGGAGACTGATTTGGGCTGTACCACTGTCCTCAAGGACTTCTTTCTTAGTGGAAATCCACCATTGTGAAGCCCTGCTTAGGGAAGTGCACCAGCATCACTGCTCGCCACATCAGCACACTGCTCTCCTGTTCAGGGAGCACAAGTTCCCTGCTGGAGGAGAAGAAGGAAAATAAACAAAAAAGAAAAAAGATCTTCATGAGTGCCAGAAAATCCTGAGAGTTAAACAACACATTGAGACGCAAGAAGCAAAATGACTTCTTTCTCTCTCCTAGCCAGTGGCCTGTTCCTGCTCCATCTTCTCCTGGTTGGATTGGGTCAAGCAACAGAGGATGACGTCACACCACGCCTCAGTTTCTCTTACAGTAAGCACATAGATTCATTCTACACACAGAAACACACATATGTACAAACACACACAAACATGCACACAGCAGCAACTCACACTGCTGATGTGTGGTGAGTCTTTTAAATGAGGTAAACATTGATAAGACTAGTTGACTGCCTTTCTGGACAACAAGACGACTAGTAAAAATAAGTAGTTGTGCAAGCACTACTTCATATCAAACTGGGCTGGTATACACTGACTTGTTGCTTTGCCCCTGCATCAGCTGTCCTACCCCTCACATTCCAGTCTCCATTAGAGTACCACAGAACTGGGGGTTGGTGGGCAGCCATGTTTACACTGGCCCCTCCCTCACTGACCCATGTGTGTAGATCATCCATTTACTGAAAAGTGTGTAAAAGAGCTGGCTCCTGTGGCTGGTAGGAGACTATAAATAAAGCCTTGTGTGGAGCCAACCTTACGCAGTCCGACTGCGAAGAGCTCTGAGGGGGCTACAGGCTGTTGGATCCCCTGTGATCTCCCATGGACAGTAACACTTGCTGAAGTGTTGATAAACAGAAGACAGATATCAGGGGCTGATTGGCTCACGATGGCCTCCACCATGTATATCTAGTGGTGGATTACTGTGTTTACATAACCAGTGTGCCGCTGAGAAGTTAATGTTTAACATACACATGCATCTCCTTGTCAGTCATCAAAGGACAACAAAGCATCTATTTAAAACTTTTTGGAAACATTCTGTCTTTCAAGCAGATGCGGTGTGGCTCCTTTATTCTACAACAGCGTAATAATTCCCCTTTTATTTATAATGATCCTTCTGCAACATCTAAAACTTAACCTCTGTCACGTTAAAGACAGCCCACTTCCTCTCGCATGAATGGCAGCTGCTTTAGGGTGGGTCCATTCAAGTTTTTGCAGGCTGGGGTGAATTGTGAAGGCAAGATGCATGATATAATACAATGTGTCTGTAAACACTGTACACTATGGCACTATTAAGTTACCATGGCACTATTGATGGTGTTAGTGATGATGTTTTTATCACAAATCTTTTGTGATTAAGAGCATTGACGCCTTTTAAGACAAAAGCATGGATTTATTCAAGCTGTGACATGCGACACATGTACGTGGCTGTCTGTCATTGGTTTGAATATACAGACACATACTCATTTACTAAAAAGAATTGCATAATACATAGTCAGAGGCATTGATGTCTGGGACTATTTATTTATTTGTTATTTTCAAGTCCACAAATACTACTTCTGTTGAGGCAGAGTGGTCAACAAGAAAAGGCAAGTTATTGTGAGCTTGTTATGTTTGTCCTATGTGTCTTCATTGTGTTGGACAAAGAGTTTAGATTTATGTCAACCTATTTACACCCACCTGTGAATGATTTTCCACATTTACTCTCAACCTTTATTTAAAAAGGGAATCATGGGGGTTAAGCCGTACCTGCCTAAACATGCCTGATCCTTCTTTTGAGGGTCTACCTGCATAGTTTGTCTTGCACGCCTGCCAACCTACACAAAAAGCGTCCCTTAGAGCCCTGACATTGCATTTGACAACTACACATCCCATAAATTTTTCTCTTCTCTTCTTCTTTTCTCTTCTCTTCTCTTCTCTTCTCTTCTCTTGATTTTAGTGTTTTGTTTCTTTGCTATTTGTTCTTGTGTTATCCTCGGAATAATGCTGTTGGCCTTTTTTACCTGTCTCTCTAATGCCACAAGGAATTCTGCTCTTTCTCTGTTTACAGTTTTTCCTCAATCGCTTTGGCTCAATTCTCGAATGAGAATTATTTTTTCAAAACATTGTTCAAATCTCTGAACTATTAGTTTCTTGTTCATTAGATTTGAATTTCTTATTCATTTAAGCAAATTGCAGGTGCTTTGTCACATGAGTGCAAAAGAGTAAGTACAATTGTCTACAATTTGCACAATAACTAAATGCACATGGCTTGCTGATCAAAACTGATGAGTTGATTCTCAGTGAAATTGTTATACTCTTCACAACTTCTAAACATTCTTTCATCGTGTGTGCCATCACATGCAAGATGATCCATTCAGTTATCAAATTCTGTCAGACATACAGGTATATTCCATAAATATCTATGACATGGAATGTTTTTTCATTGTTGTGGGGTTTTTTTTTTTTTTTTTTTTTTTTTTTGGATGTCATTTTGTGGCAATTTTCTGTTCACTACATATGACTTTACATGTAAGAAATGTGTAAAAATGGACATGCAAATGTGAATTTTCTGTTTACATGTCACACATTGCTGCAAAAATAAATGTACTGTATACATACAAATGTGCAAATCCTTTTTTCTTTTTCTTCTTTTTTTATTTTTTTTATTATGCAAACAAGGAATTTGACAGTATTTACATGTAACAAATACAAAATAACCTAGGCAAACAAACATACATACCAACAGCCAACATGACAAGTCTATCTCCTGTATGTATATATATATTGTGTGTGTGTGTATAAGTGTATCTGGGTGTTGGGGTGGAACCATATAAACAAAAGAACATCTAGAAATGTATAACAGACATAACAATAGTAAAAACAACAACAAATAATGACAATAATAATGACAATAATAATAATAATAATAATAATAAACTCAGTTCCTTTTTTCTGTGTACTACAGTATTGTACAGTATTGACTTTTCCCAGTAAACATTTACCTACTGTTGAAATCAGTATCTAAAAAGCTTGTGAAACACAATAGCATTCAGCTAGACAAAACTAACATTCTTGTACAGTTCAGTAAGCAGTCAGTGTCAACAAAAAAGTTGAACAAAAATGAAATTTGTATATAACAAACATTTCCGGGTTGACTGCCATGGTGAAAAAACATCTAAACATTCTGACCAGTGATGACAAAAAAACGTTTCATTTTGGTGGCAATGGCCAATTTACTGACACAATAATTAGGTTTTGAAGCATGAATTAAATATTTTGGGTGAGTTACTACATTTTACAAACATGCAATAGAGTTGTGATGTCCCATAAAACAGTTGTGACAGTTGCACTTACAGTTTAGAGAATGTTAAGACTGTTTCAAAAAATTAGCCAAAGCGATTGAGAAAAACTGTAAGTGTTTTCCGGTCTTTGCAATGTCTCAATATTCATTACATTTACACTACATGCCAAAAAAAAAAAAAAAAAAAAAAAACACCCAGCTCCTGTGGATATTTATTTGTGAAATACACCTGCACTAAAATTGTAGATTTAAGATATACACAGTTTGTTTACTAAAAGCAGAATAATGCAGTTGTATAAATGTTAAAAAAGCCTGTTGATTGACTGACAGACAGACGGACAGACAGATAGAAAGATAGATGGATAGATAGATAGAACAGCTGTCATATATCAATATTTGTGAAGAAAGCTTCTCAAATAACAATAATCCACTATATAATGATTAAATAATTACAAAAAGTTATATTGAAATAATCAAAATATTATGTATATTGTAAAAATTATAATTCAGATCATTAAAATGCATTACATTGTGGCAGATGAGTAAAGCATTGATAAAACAATACAAAAAGTGGCTTTCGAAACAATGTATTGTTTACTGTATTTCTATATTATTGAACATAAGTCTTACAGTGGTCTACAATCCACAACAATCCATTTTGCACTTGACTAATCAATCTGTCTGAGTGCACGTCAATGTACACCTGCGTCATTTGGAAACTGGTGGTACTTCAAAAAGGAATTGCTCTGATGATAGGAATATCCCTTATTATGGTCCGGAGTCATGGTTAATTGTGTAAATGTTATTTTTTTATATAATTAATTGCATTGAATTAACGCATTAAATTGAGAGCCCTATATATATATATATATATATATATATATACAGTTGTGCTCAAATGTTTGCATACCCTGGCAGAAATTGTGACATTTTGGCATTGATTTTGAAAATATGACTGCCATTTGAGTGATTTCTGTTATCATTATGAATTAAAAAGGAGCCAAACAACTATGTGATAATAAATGGCTTCATATGATCACTATCCTTAAATAAAAGACTCCTTGAAACAACCACACCGTCTTTTTCCAGAGCAGCCTGTATTTCTCCTGAGGTTACCTGTGGGTTTTTCTTTGTATCCCGAACAATTCTTCTGGCAGTTGTGGCTGAAATCTTTCTAGGTCTACCTGACCTTGGCTTGGTATCAAGAGATCCCCGAATTTTCCACTTCTTAATAAGTGATTGAACAGTACTGACTGACATTTTCAAGGCTTTGGATATCTTTTTATAGCCTTTTCCAACTTTATGAAGTTCCATTACCTTGTTACGCAGGTCTTTTGACAGTTCTTTTCTGCTCCCCATGGCTCAGTATCTAGCCTGCTCTGTGCATCCACGTGAGAACTAACAAATTCATTGACTGTTTATACATAGGCACTAATTGCAATTTAAAGAACCACAGGTGTGGGAAATTAACCTTTAATTGCCATTTAAACCTGTGTGTGTCACCTTGTGTGTCTGTAACAAGGCCAAACATTCAAGGGTATGTAAACTTTTGATCAGGGCCATTTGGGTGATTTCTGTTATCATTATGATTTAAAAAGGAGCCAAACAAAAAGAACTTTGGGACACAACTTCAGCAAAGGTTGTCCCATTCTTTTGTTCATTGCTATCACTTTTAAAGGTTTAACTTTGCTGAAGTTAAGAAGCACTTAAAAAGCATCACTGAGCGCTCGTGTTAAGTTCAGTTTTGAGAAACACACAAAAAAAGTAAAGAACGTTCGTAACTTTGCACATAGAGAATGGTCTTAAGAGCTAAGATCGATCATTATCAGGAAACGCTGCCCTGTACAGTGATGTAAAACAGACTCAGATCTTCAGATCAGCACACATTTCACCAAAGGAAAGGGCCTGGACTGTCCCTCCATCACAGTGAGACAAACATTCTCCTAGGTGCTCCTCCCTTTAATGGTTTCCACCTTCCCTCCATGCTAATAAAGAAGGTAATCTGGCATGAATAATGAATGGGGATTTGCGTGTGTGCGTGTTACAGTATGAACGTTGGTCTGGTTCTCATTATGTGCCTATCAGGATGGATCAGGGGTTGAGAGAGAAGAGACTACATCTGCTCAGCCTCGCTTCTTTTGTTCCTCACTTTAATACACACTATGCTGCAGTGCTTAAAGCGCATTAGAAGGCTATTTAAAACGAAACCTATAAACGGTTTACACTAGAGCTCTTTGCTTATCTATATGTTTTTCTCCCTGGTAAAGCTGGAAAATGCATTCCCAGCTACGGCACAGAAGGAAGCTTTTGGCTGTTAACTGCACTGCTACTGCTATTTATATGAGTGGAGGTTACAATCAGCATATCCATGCATTGTGATTTGTCCTTGAGCTATGTAATACTTTTAGATTTATTGGCATAGACTAAAATTAAAGTGACAGCATTGTCAAGTGTATGCACATCTGAGTTCAAAACAGTATAATATATAGCATGCATATGGTATGGTGGTCCATAGGGATGTGCCCAAAGCCAAATACCTTATTCGGAAAGGCACGGATAACGACTTCAAAATGATTAATGGATTCATCCGAATAATATAAAAAATATTTGTTTGACTGATTATTCAAAGAGCACAAGGATAAAGTGACATTTTAAATAAACATATCCATAATTACAACGAATTTATGAATCTGTGCAGACAATGTTTCTAAAGTGTAAACCTTATTAATGAAAATGCGCACATTGGGATTTCAGATCGGATGGGCGTGGTCTTACCTCAGTTTGCGGTCTCTGTTAACTGTGCACGTCTGGAGCTTGTCAAATGTAACATTAACTAAGATACGACATTATATGCACTTTCCATATCTTGAAATGTCTGTTAATGTATCACACGATTCACACGTGATTTCCATGTATTTATTTATAGCCTAAACCTGAGCGCGATGTGAAATTCCTGACCTGAAGTGATGATTTCATGTCGGAGCTCATCTAGCCGTCTCTTAAAGTTGACCACACTTATATTCACATCAGAGATTAAGGTAATTAACTGGTTAAGACTTATTCCAAAAAAGTTAAATGCTCCATAAAGGTTTAAATGCTTCATAGAGTATTCATCTAGCCTATTAGGAATATTCCTCCTTATGTAAAACAAAGAAACTGAAACATGCTTTTCTTCTTCTTCTTCTTCTTCTTCTTCTTCTTCTTCTTCTTCTTCTTCTTTAAACTGTGCTAAATTTGAGAATGTTAAGTGTTCTTGAACTTTATAAATTATTATTATTATTATTATTATTATTATTATTGTTGTTATTTAACTAAATAATGGTGTCCCATTGTAAAAATTCCTGATAGACTTATGGAACTTTCACCTGTTTGTAGGCTATATTGATTTTAAATTATTTTAATGTTTGAATTTGTATTTATTATTCACTGCTAAATGTGTGCTTGACATTTAGCATTTTACTTGACACCTCCTGCCTCCAGAATATTGTTGTTATACATGAACAGACAAATGAAAATTCTGTTTCATGCAGGTATTATTATCTGAAATACCAAGAGAAAACACAACATATTCCACAGTTAATATAGCCTACAAATTTAGCTTCATCTGGTAAGAAAAAATAAATAAAAATAAAATAATATTTTTTTTAATAATAATAATTGTATATTATTATTATTATTATTATTATTATTAGGCTATTATTATGAAAAGGCATATTTTATTAATATAAACTACAAGAATAATACTTAAAAATGGGTTTTTCATTTAGTTTTGACACACTTCCTGTTTAACCACACCTGGTTCTATCCGTATACAGAGACAGATACCGATAATGTTGTCATATGAACAGATACAGATACGAATACATATAATGGCTCCGCTGCACACCCCTAGTGGTCAAGCTTGTGCAGTGGCTTTTTCTTATAAGTATTTTGGCTGGAGGTGATCAGACATGCTCAACAATCAACACGTTCTGCTGCAGCAGAGACCTGTGCTAAATGATGCCCATGGAAGGCATCCAAAACGTAATACATCAAGTGGTAAACACTACATTCCTGGAAAGAATGGTCCATTCATATTCAGTCCCATACATCACGTAGCTTTTCATGTGGCACACTGTAACGTGAGAGGAAGGAGTGCCTTTTGTTTACTTAGAGGTGTTGTTTTTTAAACCTTACAACCAAAAGTTACAAATGAAAACCTATGCATGCTATTAGGGCTGTGCAAGAGAGCTAACATATTTAATCAAAATTTCAGCCTTTTGATGATATTCAGTTTTATATATGTATATATATATATATATATATATATATATATATATATATATATATATATATATATATATATATATATATATTGTATCTCAATATTTTTTTTTTTTTTTTTTACTGTCAGAGGAACAATCATGAAAGATTCAAAGTGCTTAATGAAAGAAGTAAAATACAGTAAGAATTTTGTTAAAACAACCAAAGCATGTTTTCCACACGGTTTTAGTTTAATTACTGTAATACTAAAGCAGAATATTTAATTATTTCATTTATATGCACCAATATAAAATTTCATAGTAATAAACATCTTACTTAAACATTTAAATATATGAAAAATGCCATGCAGAAAGGCTGTGGCAAAGGCTGAAAGTGGTGCTGCAAACAAATTATTGAATCACAGTTTAGAATCAATTCATTTAAATGCACAGTGTGAACTGATTCACTGAAATTATTCGAACTTACTAGGACTGAAGCTGTTTTTGCTTCTGAAGTTTAAATTGGAGACACTATTTAAACATCTCTGTCTTAACACCCTCATACCTGCTGCAAGAAAATGACACCCTCTTTAGGACACTTCAACACAAAAGTGCATTAAAGTCATTCAGATATTTACAGTGTTGCTTAATTTTATATCGGCTGCAAAATCATCACGGATATATTATGAATCATCAGTATATTGCCCAAACCTACACGCTATGCCATTTGACACTGTCTTGAGCACACAGTATTAAGGTAGTTCAGTGCAATGCCAATCAGACTTCAGCAAATGCAGACTCAGTTACAGCATGGAGGAATTTTACACACTGCTGTCGCGGCACTAATATAGCCATGAGCTGCAAAATAGAACCCACTAATTTTCATTGCATATCTACTGTGATTGAATTGATCTTGGCACAGGGAGGAGTATGTTAGAGCCACATTGTGAAATACTGCTGAGTTTTACCAATAAATCAAACCTGTCAGACCCGTCAGGCAAAAACACCCATAAAAACTCATACACCCATTTCCTGGGCACCCTAGATGTATGTGTTTGTGGAACTGCATCCTGCATTTTTTGTTTTTTTTTTGTTTTTTTGTTTATTGGTACCTGCTCCATGTTACCTGGGAGTTCAAGCAGCCACCCTGAAAAGGGACTATCCTGTCTAGTTATATCATACAGATTGTTTATAGATATAGTTTATTGTAAATTGCAGGTTTGTGTAGGTGCAGGAGTTGTTTTGTTGTTTCATTGGTAAGTTTAACAAGCCCCTTTTTCCCTGTAAATGTTACCATACTTCTCGTAATTGCACCTTTCTTTGCAACTTTCAAAAACCTTCCAGTCTTATAAATTGCTGTAAATTCATTAAACACATATTTTTGATTGACCTTTTAACTGCAGAACTTGGCATCATGCACATTATTTCTCTTGTATTTTGTTTTGGAGGGTTCATCTTTTTGACTTTTTCAAATCTGGGGCTGATTGCACTAAATATTCTTAATGTAAGAATATTTTGTATTCCAAACTTCTTAGAGGGATAGTTCACCCAAAAATGAAAATTAATTCATTATTTACTCATCCTCATCTTGTTCTAAACCAATATGACTTTCTTTTTCGGTATACAAAGGGAGATATTTGATTTTTTTTTTTTTTTTTAAATCTGCTCAGTGATGTCATACAATGGCAATGGATAGCGACCACCTTTTCCAGCTTCAAAAGGATGCAAAAGGATAATTCAGAAGTCTAATCAATTATTCAATGTGACTCATGCCTTGTTCTGAAGGTTCTTCAGAACCTTGTTCTTGTTGTTAAGGGTTGGTGAGAAACAAATGGAAATCGAAATGACTATTTAGTGAAAATCTTGATCGACTATTGCTCTCCTGTGTGCATTCATGAGAGTGCATGAGAGCAGCAGTTATGCACACAGGAGAGCAACAGTCGATCAAGATTTTCACTAAATAATCAATAAGATTTCGGAATTTGTTCCTCACCAAAACTTATAGATTCCTTCAGAACAAGGCATGAGTCAAATGTAATAATTTATTAGACTTCTGAATTACACTTTTGCGTCCTTTTCAGAGTTAAAGAGGTGGTCATTATCCACTGCTATTGAATGACGTCACTGAGCAGAATGTTTTTTTTTTCTCTCTCTCTCCCTTTGTGTAACGAAAAATAAATAATGTCAAATTGGTTTAGAACAACACAAGGTTGAGTAAATAATGAATACATTTAAATTTTTGGGTGAACTATCCCTTTAATTTTTTTCATTAATGCAGGTGTCTGAAACCGCTCACGCGTTCACCGTTCATTAGACAGAGACTGCCATGTGTGCGTAAATCAGCAAATTCAGACTTTTTGATTTCAAACCACATATGGATTTTATTTATTTATTTATTTATGCTGTTTATACCACAAATAACTACACAAATTTGAGTTGGATATGACAAAATATCAGATCTTTGCTACCTGTCAGTGTCTTAACAAAGCATTTGAACTGGAAATTAAACTTTGTTTGGACTACACAGAATTTCAGCAGTCACCTAGGTGTTGGTGAAAGCTGCCACATTTGTTCTTCTAACTCTAACAAGAAAGATCCTGTGCCAGCTCGCAAAACAAACACTAAACCCTCTACTGAATGTCTTCACAGATCATCCCCCTTTACTTGATATCTTAATATTTTCTGTCTCTTTCTCCCTCTTCCTTCCTGTGACTTCAAACTGCTCTCTTATTATATCATCTGTATTTCAATATTTCATGTTGATGTTCTAAGTTTGCAACATGGAGACCCAGCCACACTAGGCAAATGAAAGAGTACAGAATGTTTTGGGAGTGTATAGTTTTGCGTCATTCATTTCTCAATTCCATTTCTCATCAGTTTGGGGCAGTAATGAAAACAGAACAGTGTGAGAAGGAGATGTACAATTCTCTCTAATCCCCACCCTCTTGGGAATGTGTTTTTTCCTTAAAGGGGAAAGACACTAAGAACACACTGTATAAAAGTATACAGTTTTCCATGAGCACTTTACTGACCACTTCCTCTGGATGTTACTAAGCATTTGAGAAGTACATATAATGTCATATTGTGTAAGCTGAAATTGAGCTTTGTTCAATGTTAAAATACTTTCTCCACACCCAACTATAAGTAAGCCATTTGAATGTTGATTTCTCCAGAAAGTGTAAACAGTGTGGCCCTATTGAAGTATTTCTCTGTTTGTTGGAGCATCCTGATCAGCCCAACACAACATCACTGACTCCACCAATGGCGTGAGTTTTGGGACGGGACTATCTGTTTATCAACCAGTGGCAGAGGGGAGGGAGTGATTGGGAAACCTATTTGAAAATAATCAGATTTTGCAGTTTTAATTCATTCTGTTTAGGGTAAAACAAAGCATGTGCCCATGCAATAAAATAAGAGAATAAAAAAATGGAGTGTTCAAAAGTTAAAACATCCAGCTAGGGATCTGGAAGCAGTAAGATGATACTGAGATATTTCTGTTACAGATGGTTCAACAGTTGCTTCTTGTTGCTGTTTGCTGAAGAAATGCATGTCTTTTTGTTCTTAAAGGTGCACTCAGTATTCTTTTCCTAATTAAAATGTTTTAGAAATAAAGAAATCAATAGCACTTAAAATTATGTTTAAAATCATGTATGCTTACATGTGATGACGACTTCAGTCAATTTTAAAAGGAGTGGGTTACCTCATGGTGGCCATCATGTTCAGATCATATAACCCACTGAAAATGATTCACTATCTCTGTAACACCCTGTTATTGGCAGCCTGATCTCATAAAACGTATGTGACAATGGCAACATTTTTGCACACCAAAATTACGTGCTTCACTACACATTTGGCTGCAGTTTCCGAGTGAAATGTCCAGCGAGGGGCGCCAAAATCGAGTGAAATTATGTTGTAATCAGACAAAATTTTTAAGGTGAATATTAGATGGATGTTTTAATGAGTGAAGCGTACCTCCCTAACCTTAAACTTTAACCTAAACCTTACCAATAGTGTTAAAAAAAGATAAATGAGAGCTGAACAAAACAGACATCCTTACCCTTAACCAACGCCTAAACCTAACAAATAGTGTCTTGAAAGATAAATGAAAGGTAAACAAAACAGACATCCTCACCCATAACCTACACCTAATCCTAACCGATAGTGTTTTAAAAGCAAATTCGACATGAAAAGCACATTTACTGAAGCTACCATGTCATATCGTCTTGCTCCTATGGCTATTCACTTTTGTTTCGAGCGTCCTTGGCTGGGCTTGAGGCTAGGTCTCTGATTCCAAAGTCAATGAAATGAAAAAATTACCAAAGCGTAATAAGATCATTGATATGAAAGAATGCTGATATCGAATTGAAATGCGCATTATGTGCATTTACTTAAGCTACAGTATATGCCCTAAAAATAAAACAACAAAAATGGTGGTGTATGGCTCCATTTTGCGTAACTCATCTGTTCACCTTGACTCATGAACAACACCTTTGTCTGCCAACGCCTTAAGCACATGATGTTAAATTTATAGCCTGTTCAAAAAAGGAATGTTTCTTGATGTTTCTGAAAAAGCTGTCATCATATTTCTTAAGCACTGTTTACAACAAAATAATTGAGGAGAGTGTTTTTCCAGATTGGTTGCTGTACAGACAGCATCAACATCAAAAATGGCTTGAGCAGACAGCACTTTGTCATTATGGCAACAGGGGGCTTGTCATTCTCTTGACACTTGGGGATGACATCATTTCTCCTGCACCACATCAGTTGTTTACTTGGCACATGGGAAGGTGAGAGATAATGTGAACGCAACTGTTTTCTTGACATTAAACACAAAGGGGGCGAATTCACTAAAGAGTTGTGCCACTTTTACACAGTATTTTGGTGCAAAAGCCTGCGTCTTAATCACAAACTACCTATAGTCAAGCTTAACCAGGCACTAAATTCACTGAAATAGTGCTGTAATATGTGTATTTTAGTTAAGAAATTTAAATTTTTTTCAGTGCAAATACACCTCCTTTCTATGCATATTAGGCTTATAATAGATTACACTTTATTCACAAACTCAGCAGTATTTGCCTGGTGCAATTAATGGCTCGCTATCTTAATGTCTCAATTAAAGGAATATATCGGGTTCAATACAAGTGAAGCTCATTTAACAGCATTTGTGGCATAATGTTGATTACCACAAAAAGTAATTTCCACTTCCCTCATTCATTAAAAACAGTTACAGTAATGGACTTTGGAAGTAAATGGAGCCAGTCCATAAACACTATTTTAAAAGTATAGTTAAAAGAAGTAAAACTTATATGTATTAACATCACTTTAGTATAATAAAATTGCTTACTAACCTTGTCTGTGTAAATTTGTATCAACATCGAGGTTACATGGCAGCAAAGTTGTAACATTGGATATAACTTAACTTTACTTAGGGCTATACTTTTGAAACGAACAATGGTAATTTAGTGTTAATGGACTGACCCTATTCACTTCCATTGTAAGTGCCTTATGCCTTAAGTAGGCTATACTTCGTACAGGACGTGTGACGCAAATTTCGTCATCAGCAGAGTGCTTGAGCATTGAACACGTGCAGCCCAATTTTTCTAACCGGGCGTCTTTGAACGCACAGAATGCACATGCGCCTAGAGTTATTTGCACTAATTAGTGGGACCACAAAGTGGCAACACTTACATTTCGAGCCGTTACTGTCATGTAGAAGCGCTAGAAGAAGATGTAATTGACGCTAAACATCAGGTGATGAAGGCAGATGCTGAACGTTCGTTTAAAATGAGAGTATACCTAGGGCTTTACTATAACCACATTTTTATTTTTGTTTTTTTTTATAAATGAGGGATGAGTATACATTTTGTGTAAATCAACATTATGCCATAAATGCTGTTAATTAAGCTGAACTTGTAACAAACCTGGAATATTGCTTTAATATCTCTTATTAATAAAATAAAATTTTATTATGAAGAGATGTTTGTGTATATTTTCTATTAATTTGTAGCTAATTCACAGCATTATTTCTTCAAATGATGAGCATATGATGGAGAAAAGTGTTAAAATGGCATATATCCAGTCATGCGTTGTAGTTGAGCTTTCAACACTTTCTACACTTTCTGCATTTTAAAAGGGCATTTTAAATAGTGATAATGAGTCTGTAGCTGTATAGTCCCAGTATAGTATGCCAGATCGTGGTAGTCTGCTGGATCCTCCTCTCAGAATCGACCTGCAGGTTCAGGAGTTGCGACATGCGAATTACATCCAGCACTAAATTCCTGGGCAGAGTTGCGGTGTAACCTGATTTGCACAATTCTTTTAGCGAATAGGGCGCTAAATCAGTGCAGGCAGCTTAAGCAAATAAACCATGCTATCAGTGAGCGCAGTTCATTAATAGAAAATTCCCCCGTCAGTTTATAGTTTTTAATTTGGTAAATTGCTTGTTTTTTATGTTTACAGTATAGTGCTTTCAGCTACTGACTGTTGTAACACTACCAATTCTACAGTGAGACAAAATACGATCTGTCTCTTTAAGAGTATTGTAACAGGCATTTCATTTTGTGGAAAGTTTTTTCTTAGAAAGCTTATCATCAAACACTTACAATTTATTTATGTGAGCCGTCTGTTTAGGACTAAGCAAAACACAGGCCTTTGATCTTTCACACTGATGGCCAGATTGCTACACACACTCTTTCTTGTGCATTGGATGCTCTGTGTCTTTGATTAACTTTGGGCATGCACTGTTAGAAAAGCCACTGGGATTTTCGCTCTGAAAACTGAACATGGAAGGGTTCCCTAAAAGCTTGCATAATTAATTTCCCTCTAAACGGATTAGAAAGCAAAACGCTGCGGATATGGCAATCCATTTAGTAGTGGCTTTCTCCCAAAAAATGACATGTAATTGCATAATGGCGGTAATGATCTCATATTGCTCACAGAAACACAAAGGATCTAACATGGCTGTTGTGTGATTTATTGTGTCTCATAACAGAAGGATGGAGAAGAGTAGCACAGTGGCTGAAGTAATTTCTGCACCACTAGTGTCACTAAGCGGAATTGCAAAATCATGATTGTTTTCAAATAGGTTTCCTAAATACTCCCTCCCCAAATTTACACCATTGTTTGTACAAATGTTGCTATGTAAGGTTAGTCAGGATGCTCGAATGTTTGTACTGTATGTGCAATGATTTATAGCCCTTTTCCACTGACATGGTTCGGGTGCGGGTTCCTGGGCCGAATTCTCGAACTGTTCCGCGCATTTCCACCGCAGAAATAACATGATCACACGTGAAGTCGGCATGATGTTTCCGATAGTTTAGGTACCCTAAGATCGGCAACGGTATGCCAACGCGCTGACATGCAGCATTCTTATCAGACATGTTTGCAGTGGTTTCCATGTGTTTACCTTTCCACCTGGAGCAACTGGTAGCATGTTGCATCAGCTGTGTGGGAGACTAGGGTTCAAAGCCAGGCAGTAACCACGTTTGAATAATCAATGACGAGCATGATTCGGAGGTTTCACTTTTCCCTCTAACATTACTTTTTTACTCCGCTAATGTTTAAGGTAAGGTTTGGGTTGGGGGATAGAATCTATAAATATATGCTTTTCTCTTCATTGTATAATGTCCTGTAAAGCTGAAAACAACTTGCTTCACTACTAGCTTTTGGCGAACTCTCCTGGGCATAAATGGAGCTCACACGTGCCCATATGCCCTACAACACTTACCGCTTTTGCCACTGGGGGCAGTGTTTTTGAAATTTCGGTCAACGTATAAAAGTCTGCCAAAAGTAAAATTGGTCTACTCTTTCCGATTTCACTGTGAGATCATGCTGACAGAAAAGGCTGTTCCGGGGCCAAAAACCTGGTTCTGCCCAGGCCACAAAAGCTTGCTGGTCTCTATGCAGGAACTGATTACGTTAGGGGACGTAGGGTGGGATAATGTTTCGTCACCATGGTAAAGTTTTCCAAAACATCAACAGTAGCTACCGTCTGCAGCAAGGAGTACTTCTTCGCTCTATAACAACAATGAAAAACCCACAAAATTATCAGACATCAAAAGCCTTCAAGTAACACAATGAAACAAGTGCTCTACTTGAGATATAGTATTCACGAAGATCCGAGATAAACAAGAGAGATTGCAAAGGAAAAAAATACTCTACGAGATTGAAGATACAACACAAAATGATGCATGCTGCCTTCAATCAGGCAATTGACCAAATCATAGAAAAATTGAAAAACACTTAAAGGAGTACAGGGACCATAAAAGCGAAAGTGGACGGAGCAACAATGTTTTGGACTCGGACACCGACCAGCCTGCTAACTAACCGGGGCATTGAATTCAGCCAGTAACACTCGTGATAAACCATGAATCGCTGGTGTCCTCTGCAGCTGATCTCAATAACTTTGTTAGCTTTTCTTACACTGTTGTCATCGTATTTTGTGCATTGTTTTGTTCTGTAAGGGAATTTTTGACCAGCTACTCACTAAGTTTGGAAGATCGTGGCTAACTGTTAAGTAAAACGGTGGGATTCTCAATCAATAATATTATATACTGTGGCAAAAATCCAAATACAACCATCTGCTACACCAATGTTAATAATGTTTCCACTGTAAGAATTTATAGAACATAGCAATTTAAGCCATAGTTCATACAATATAAGGTAATTACATAACCTTTCGTCTTTAGCATAGATGTTGTCTCTGACAATCATGTTGAGCAATGTAATATGGATTGCATTAATCCGTATGTTTAAATATGTCCTCAAAATAAGAGGAAAAGCTGTATACAAACAAACTGTGATGCGCCATGTTTGTTTATGTTTGAGGTAGTCACATGAAACTACCACGTAGACGGTAACCCGTTACGTCACCATTTGGCTCTCAGGTCAGTGGAAAAGTGCGGCCGGTTTGCGATAGGCTTCAGATTTCCCCGGCCGTGAACCAGTGGAGCACAGGCTTGGCACGAGAACCATCAAAATCTTGGTGGAAAAGGGCTATTAAAAGCACCAAAGAGCCAAAATGTTTATACTTTCCTGGGAAATCACCCTATAAAATGCTTATTTATAGTTGTCTCTGCATATTAAGCAGTAAGAGAATTTTAACATCGAAAAAACTACACACTTCAGCTTTAAGAAAATGTAGAGTCTGTCAGGAACCTGTAAAAATGAAACCATGAAACAGGCACCACTGGCCTAAACCTGGCTAAGACAATAGCACCTCTTTACCTGCCAAACAATACAGGAAAAGTCACAGACTTACAGGAAATGAGGGGAGACACTAGGTGCTTTCCCTTCTGCTACTGTTTGGTCACGCTCTCTTTATATTCTTCACATGTGGCCTTTATCATATTTTGGTTTTGAAGAAAAAGAAAACATAATAAGGCCTTTATTACACAGTTATTACACAAATATTAGCATAACTGGATTGGAGCCATGGCATGTAGGTCTGAAGGATAAATAGAGAGAGAAAGAGAGAGAAGGTCAACAACACAAGGACATCCAAGTTATGATATGTTGTACCACTTCAACAATGAGACAATATCTACTTGCCTTCTAAGTACCTCTCTCTCTTGTTGACACTCTCAGCCCTCTTTCCCCATGAGTGGGAACAAGATAAGCCTTTTTCCCAGCATGCATCATTGTAGTTTTGAGGAAGCAAATGGCAGCTCTCGTCGTCATGGAATTGCCCTAGGGGAACTGAACTCAGTCAATTCAAACAATAATACCACAGACTCATTGAGAGACAGAGATAGACTGTATTGTCTATGGGGGGAATGGAACTGTTTCAAGACATGAGAATTGATGACCAGGGCATCAGAAATTATAACCAGAGTGGGGAAATTCTGGGATTTCATGGGGTCAGATAATTTCACTCCACCACCCTCATGCAAGCATATTTAAAATTCTAATATTTAGTTCTCTGGAACTGCATTCTGTGTCTTTTTTCATCAGTGTTGTTTGTTCAAATTCATTTGCAATATAGCTCAGTTCTTTCATTGAAAATCATTTCATTAAGATTTTCAATCACACTTTCTTAAAACCAAAGGCAACATAAATGGTAACAGAGATCTTGAAAATAACATATGCGATCACACATCACATAAATTAAAACAGCCCAGCATTTCCAAAAAAATTTTTTTTAAATACCACATCTATTGTGCAGTGTTCTGCTTTTTTAGTTTTTACTGATGGACTTGGACAGGTGTTTATACAGCTCTGTTTACATTTTATAGCTTGTTGCAGCTGCATTGTGATCTAATAACTGAGTGCTCCAAATCTTTATGCTAATTGTAAGTTATACACTCACTGAGCACTTTATTAGGAACACTATGTTCCTAATAAAGTGCCCGACATGGTCTTCTGCTGTTGTAGCTCATCCGCCTCATGGTTCGATGTGTTGTGCATTCTGAGATGCTATTATGCTCACTACAATTGTACAGTCTGGCCATTCTCCATTGACCTCTCTCATCAACAAGGTGTTTTCATCCGCACAACTGGCACTCACTGGATGTTTTTTGTTTTTGGCACCATTTTGAGTAAACTCTAGAGACTGTTGTGCGTGAAAATCCCAGGAGATCAGCAGTTACAGAAATACTCAAACCAGCCCGTCTAGCACCAACAATCATGCCATGGTCAAAATCACTGAGATCACATTTTTTCCCCATTCTGATGGTTGATATGAACATTAACTGAAGCTCCTGACCCGTATCGGCATGATTGTATGCATTGCACTGCTGCTACACCATTGGCTGATTAGGTAATCACATGAATAAGTAGTGTACAGGTGTTCCTAATAAAGTGCAATGTGAGTGTAAGTGGTGCTGGCATCACTTTTATTAAACTTGAGGCCCCGATATACTTCATATACGAAATTGAAGTATATCGGGGCCTCAATGGGTGTGACGTCATTTCTGACATCACTATTATTAAACTTGAGGCCCCGATATACTTCATATACGAAATCGATGTATATCGGGGCCACAATGGGTGTGACATCATTTCGAACAAAATCTGGACAAAACAGTGTTTTAGAGTTCTTTTTGGTGGTTCATAACAGCTCGCCAGCACAAACTTTCAGGAAAACTTCTGCCCAAAGCGAGATTTGCCTCTAATCATTCTTAAATTTGTCTGTATTCTGCCCATTAGCACTCTTTAATATACCAATCTTTGCATCAGTGTTATTATAAATTACAATAACAGAGTGTAACCGGTGCATATTATGGCCGGGTACAGCGTGTTAGTGCATTAGCGCCATGAATGCAGAATGTAAACATGACAAATTACACATTATATACTGCATATATTTTACTTTAAATCATCATCGAGTGGTCATAACAGCTTCTTTTACTGATCTCATATGAATTCTACACATAGAATGAGGCATATAATCATTGATAACACATTTTAATGTCATATCAGTTGATGTTTTAAATGCAGTCTAGTACATCCTCATATTTAAATGCTCTTCAAATGCCTCCCCTAGCGGCGTGGCTGGTGTCTGAATGTTCGCAAACATTATACCTTTGCTCAGCTGTTTCAAAATTCTTTTTGGGTCTGAAGAAAGAACAAAGAACTTTGAGTATACCGGAGCCTTTAGAGTTAGGGTATTTTTTTAAAACACATAACCCCAAATACTGAACTTTAGCACATAACCGCACAGTTTATGCTACTGACATGAATGATACCTCAAATCATGCAGCTTATTAAGAATAGATAAATAAATTGAAGGAGCACAATATCATAGATTTCCTAGCAATCGTCTAAGTAAGCCCTAGCAACATATCAGAACACCTTAGCAACCACGTAGCAATGGCCTGGCAACCATCCACAACATCCTAGCTTCATGGCAGTATATTTGTATAGTTTTGACACAGTCGTATGTATTTTATATTGACAAGTATAATGTATTTAGAACACTTTAGAAGCTGAAACAACCCCTACTATGCTCTTTTAGATTTGCTTTAGAAGCTAAACATTTACATGTGTGATTTTTCCCTAATGGGGCACAATTATGTGTGAGCTGCAGGGAGAGTGCTACAGCAATGCTACTCTAGAGAATAACTGGGGGAGCAGTTTCTGTCTGTGCAAATCCCTCTAAAGCCCTGTTTGGTTGCAGCAATTGCCCTTTGTCCTTGTCTTACTAAATCACCATTGAATTTCTCCCCAAACTCTCTGAAATTAATGCTACCAGAGTTGAGTGGTGCCCTATTTCATCCTGAAATCAGACAGAGGAAAACCGAGAAAGACAAGAGGCAGAGACCCCAGTAGCCTGGCGATAATGTGCCGTGTTGATCCCCTCCTGTGGTTTAGCAGACTGGATTAAGTGGCAATAAGCCCTCCTGGTTGAGGGCTGATGCTCTTTTATTACCGCATTGTCTCTCCCGGGGCTCAGGAAGTGAACGTGCAGACTCTTTACACCCAAAATATTGCTGCTCTTAGAGTCTTACCTCAGCTCAAAGTCACCCATGGGAGCATAATCAGTGTAATGATTACATGTTCTCTAAGTAAGATCTACTAGAAGAGATCACATTAAGGATTGTTAGGATTTTGTAAATCAAGTAAATCAATGGCACAGTTTGT
This sequence comes from Myxocyprinus asiaticus, assembly GCF_019703515.2. Classification (NCBI taxonomy): domain Eukaryota; kingdom Metazoa; phylum Chordata; class Actinopteri; order Cypriniformes; family Catostomidae; genus Myxocyprinus; species Myxocyprinus asiaticus. Next base: position 20,989,301 of record NC_059361.1, read on the forward strand.
ATGCCTTGAAGGCTTTATACCCATTTATACCCATAGACTATTTGATGTGATGTAATGATGTCCGATTCATGAACAAATCATTATTTTGATCTGGATCTTTTCAGTGAACCAGTTGAACTGGTTTGCAAATCAGACTCAATGTTTTGGTCATAAATCAGACATATCCAGTCGGAGTAGTTCTCAAGTTCATCTATTTCATTCTCATGAAATTTACATGGCAATAGCAACATTTTGCAAACCAAAATTTACGTGCTTCATTACACATTTGGCTGCTGTTTCCCAGTTAAATGTCCAGCGAGGGGTGCCAAATGCGAGTGAAATTATGTTGTAATCAGACAAGGTTTTTAAGGTGAATATTGTAGATGGGTGTTTTAATTAGTAAAACATACCTCCCTTACCTAAACCTTTCGCTTTACTTTCATTTCGAGTGTCCTTGGCTGGGCTCGAGGCTCGGTCTCTGTCAGGTGAGCAACCGCGCAAGATAATCACTCTGGAATAAGTGTGTAAATGTATATGGGTCTGTAATACAAGCATTAAAATGTATCGTTTTTCAAATGATGCGTTAGAGTAAAAGTGTTTTTATATAATGGCATAGCAGGGTGTGAGTAGAAGAGCAAAAACTAAGTGAAAACTAAACAAAAACTAAAGTCCTAAACAGCCATAATACCCGGGATTTTCTTGAAAGTAAGTAAAATGCACAGTTGTTTATGGCCTCTAGTGTTTATTTCACCAGGAAACTGCAGCAAAATGTAGAAAGCAGCACGTAAAACTGAGACTATCTTATAAAACTACTGCAATATGCAAATCAACAAGGTGTGCCAGTCGGTGCTTGAGACCATCAGTATGTGCAGTTTATAGTCAGTAATTTTGTTAACTTTAAGACAGATTTTTGGATCTCTGTTTTGCTGGACTGAAAAGATGAGTGAGATCACCCATTAAGCCAACAACAAGGGAGGAGGACACTGTCAGCTGCCATGTACTGAAGAAGCTTGTGTTTCAGCCTGTTAACTGGGGCATTGATTCAACATGCATCTTAAGACTTAGATGATTTGGATGGCTGTCATTCTAATATTAGAGTGCTGCTAGTTTGTGCCAACCTATGGAGAGACAAGATACAATTTAGTGTAGATATTAATGTTCGTAAATTTACTTACTTGATTAACTTGACCTTCAGTCATTTTATGTTAATAATTTGAAAGATTTTTGTCTTAATTCAATGAGACGGGGGGTGGGGGGGGGGTCCCTCAACTTCCTTAACATTGACTTAGTCATCACAAAATTCTCAATCTTCTTCAAGTTCTAAAAAGCCATGCTAAAATATGTTTTGTCAGTTTGAGGGGGAAAAGAAACATACAATGTGGTGTGAGCCAAGACCCTCTACTGGTAAGAAAGATACCACTACTTATTGCTGCGGTTGTCATGGAAACAGAGAAACAGCCTGCAGGAGCTGATAATAATACAGCACAGTATCTTTGATTAAGAGATGAACATCTGTCTCTGAGCAATATGTGACCACAAACATGCACACACACTCATTCATGTATTCATTGATTCAAACAGTTTGTGGTTGCAACAAGTTTTAGTAGCTTTGTCAGTACCAGCTTGTAGGAAACCATTTCTGTATCCAGCAATGTAACATTATTATCTAATACACTATAAAGTATGTGTCACATATCTGACTTATACACAATTGTCATGTTTGCAGTAGTAAATCCTGTTGGCTCAGTTTTGCCAACATTCCTCACTCTCCCCTCTCTTTTTTTTTTTTTCTCCATATCTGCTCAAAGATGCAAATGAGAGGTCAGCCAAGAGATTTTCACCCAATGGAGTCTTCAATTACACCTCTTTGCTCCTCAGTAAAGAGGATAACATGCTGTACGTTGGCGCTCGAGAGACTCTCTTCGCACTCAATATCACCGATATCAGCAGAACGCAGCTGCAGCGCAATGTGAGTATGTCTAGGAGTTTAATATTGAAGGATGTAAAAGTACTTGTATGTGCATTCTACAGTATGTACGAGCATTAGTAAATGGAGTTCCAAATGGGAGTTCAGGATCAGCATGTTTATATAATCCCACCAATTACCGCACTGCGAGTATACTGTATAATCAATCTCACTTCACTCATGATCCCAAATTACCTTTGGGTGGGGGGTGGGGGGTGGGGGGGGGGGTGGACTGTGAGCTTCAGCCAAGTCTCATGCTTAAGCCCGTCCTTTGGCAGAGAGCAAGCCATATTTGTTAGCACTAATATAGATTATATCTTGTGAACTTTAATGTTGGATCCAACCATTACTGAAGCATAACACCCATAACCTTTGTTTGCATATGTATTACTGTATTATACTTCGTAACAAATTAACTTGAAGTCATACAGTAAATAAACCTTCACAGTTCAATGCAAATATTCTGTGTTGCATGATTTGTTTTAAACTTAACAGAATTCACTTAAATGTTATAGCCAAGGTGACTCACTACTCAATGTCAAAGGATATACTGTATATGTGAGTGGTAATGCATTATGTTACTGTAAATGCACTATGGCTGCTGAGAATGCTCAACTCTATTTGAGTTTGCCTAATGCCAGTTTGCATTTTTCACTTTTGCAGTTAACATGGCACACACCACAGAGGAAGAGAGACGAGTGCAGTTTCAAAGGAAAAGACTTACAGGTGAGTGGATAAGATTCATATGAAAAAAAAAAAAAAATGCTGGAAGTCCCTTGTCAAGCCATTTACAGTTGAATAATGACAGATAGTGCTCAAACCAACTCAAGTTTGAACAGTCTGCAAAGTAGGTTATTTGCAATACAATTGTGCTAAATTTGAATCAGAGAAAGTGGCCTTCGCACCACTTTTAGCTAATGAGAGCTATTATTGCCTTGACACGTCCACGTTGTAATTTGCCTGAAAGCTTGAAACTGTGAAAGGGCTGTTATTAGATAAAAAAATCTGCATGCCTAATTTGCTGCCAGATTGATTTGTCTTGTGAGCCAGGTTTGGATGGATGTTTGGACCTTGATGAAGACACCGTAATAACTGCTGTTTCTTGAGATAGATGACATGCAGATGCCAGAAATCTCTCCCAGACTATTAAAGAGGATTTAGATCAAGCCTAGTGATGTGATATCCAGTTTTAAGGCCCAGCCATGCAACTCTTGTGCATGCAACCTAGTGCTTACTTACAATTTTCACTTTTATACAGCACATCGGTTGTTGACATGAAATGTTTTTGGGAAGTTGACATGTCCTGCCGTTTGACATGCTATACACCATTTAAAACAATTTTAAGCTGCATTTTGTTAATATTGTACATGCAGCTTTTATGAGCTCATTAAATGTAAATATTTATAAAATGTCACACTGTAACACTGTAGGACCATTTCAAATAAACTTGTGAAGGCAAAAGGGTGTTTAAAAATGGTGGGGGGGGGGGGAGATGGCCAGTTACAAGACCTAAAATGTACACTTTTCCTTGTAAATTCAAATACATTTTACATTTTAACCTAAAATCTTGATGTTGATTTTAAAAAAGTCCACTTACATGCTATGTATCAACTGCAGTGTAGGCATCTATGAGTGTCTTATGTCTCTCTCTTTCTTTCTCCCTCTAATGCACTCTTTTTTCACCCTTTCTTAATTCAGACTGACTGCTTCAATTACGTCAAGATTTTACTGCGTTTGAATAGCACTCATCTCTATGTGTGTGGAACATATGCCTTCAGCCCTATCTGTGCATACATTGTAAGTACTGCATGTTTGGTTTTGCTCTATGCTGCAGTAGGATTTCACCACCCCCCTCAATGCTTTTAACTGGCTGCAGAGGAGGAATTAATTATCCATGTAATTTACTCAGTCAATCAAAATCTCCTCTGTGAAATACACTCTTCCGTTCGCCCTGAGGGTGAATGCCGTTTGAATGAGAAATATTTATTGCCCTGCACTTTATTTAGACCCCTCAAACTGTAGGCTCTGCTTAGATCAATCTGTGCTCTTGAGAGGTCAACACTGACCAGTAACATTGAATATTCTCATTGAATCAGGACTTGCATTACCAAGCGTGTTATAGTTTTACATATCCAAGTTTGTTTGTTTTTTAATACTATTTTCAAATTGAATTTACATTTCTGTTTTAGTTCGTTTCAGCAAAGGATTTCTTAAAGGTATAGTTCATCGAAAAATTTACCATTTACCATGGTTTTATTATATTAAGCATATTTTAACCTTGATATTTGTAGTAAAACCATAGTAAAAATACAGGAAAGTTTAAACTATGGTAATAAAAATAAAAATTTTGTGAACATAAAGTTTTTACTACAAATACCATGTTATTTTTAGCAAAACCACAGTAACCACAAGAATTACCAAGGTCAATCTATAATACAACCATGGTTACTATGCAACATGTTCTCACTCCCAAGGCGTAAAAGACTGATGCTTGTGTAAGAGCCCAGCGTGTCAATCACAGACGGCAAAAGCGCCCTCTGGCTTCAGTTTGTAACGCATCTGGCAAGTGCGTTCTTTTCAACGACAGACCTTTTTGACGACAACTGACTGATGCGATGGGCATTAGAACTTTAGCATTGTTTAATTATAGGTTGGGGTACAATTTTGTCATCGTGACTTATGTTGGGGGAATGATTTTCATTTAATTTGAAATCAGCAAGGTTTATTTACAGTGGTTAATATATAATCTGTTGTTTATTTGTCTATTTAATCTGTCTGTACACATCCTGCACTGCTGAAGTGACCCGTTTCCGGGTGTATTCCGAGTCTTACAATCATGTGAAGAACAAACATAAATGTAGGTTTTTAGTCACCGATCATGTTCCTCCGGCGTCCACCGTAACACATCCTGCACAAGTTTCATTATAATACATTCAAAAATTGCCGCCTCAAGCGTAATGACACAGGTTTGATGTCAGCGATTATGCCATTGGCACTCACATGTCTTGTGACCGATAAAAACGACCTCAAGTTCGGATGTACATGTATTTTTTTAATGAGACGTGCCGGTAGAATCAGGATGACACAGGATCAGGATGCCTTCATGGTGGGGGAATATTTTTACCAATTAAAACCTACAGTTTCACTCTACTATTCACACAATGCCATCGTATGGTTTGGAATATTATTATAGTGCATTTTTTAAAATAAATGATCATGACTGTACTTTATCTGTTTGTTACGTCTTATCTATTGTTGAAAACTGGTCAGGTTTAGGCATAAATGTGCGGCTGGGTGCTTAAAAATATCTATAAATAGTGTAATGTATATCAAATTATGTATATCAAAGTGTCTCTTTCATGTTTTATATTGTTGATTATCGGTTAGGTTTAGAAATGGGGCTGGGTTAGGGGATCTCAAATATTATATATGATTGTATGTAATATCACACTAACGTATTTATAAGTATAATAAAACATTCAGGTTAAACGCATAAAATAATATTCAAAGATTGATAACTAACGATAAAGTTTTCTCATTGAAAACAATGGGGTTTCTTAGCGTCAATGAGAGATGCCAGGGGGCACCATTGTCGTCATCACGCAGACGCCGACGGCTTCTGCACAAGCGTCAAAATTGGATTGAACGGGTTGTACTATATGGATACATGTATTAAAACCATGGCTTCTGCCAAAAAAAAAAAAAAAAAAAAAAAAAAACATGGTTAATTAACTTACTTTTCATAGTTAATACAATATTACTATAGTAAAACCATGGTTTCTGCCAAAAAGCAAAAACAGAACATGGTTAGCCTACAAAAGTCATGTTTACTACAATATTACTATAGAAAAATTATTTCCGCCATAAACTATGGTTACTACAGTCTACAATATTACTATAGTAAAATATAGTTAAACTACAGTATTGTATAGTAAAACCATAATAACCACAAAATAATGATTTATATTATCATAGTTTTCGTTTTCCTATAGTTTCACTTCGAATAGCATGGTTAAAATATGGTTACTGTAGTAAAACCATGGTCAATTTATTACGAGGGAATGCAAAAGTATTGCGAGGGCACACAAAACTTATTACGAGGGAACACAACTATTGCAAGGGAACACAAAACTTATTGCGAGGGCATGCAAAACTATTTCAGAAAAAAAAAATCCTGCCCTGTCCTCTTAACCCTTTATGCTCTGAAGGACTTTTTAAAGATATCCTGTTTCAATGGCATACCCATAATTATAGGCTTATGACTCGACAAAAAAACAAAAACAAAAAAAAATCAAGGAGGGTCAGGTGTTTGGTATCACTATAAAGAATTTGTTTTAATGATATAGATTATGATACATTCTGAGACTCTCAGCCTAAGAAACTGCTGAAAAATAAAAAATAAAATAAAAAGAATAATTTTTTTTTCTTCTTTTTTTTCTTCTTATTTTACATTTTATATCTCTGGGTGTAAAAAAAGGCAGCTCCGAAAAACTGCTTTTGTTTTGTTCACAATCATGTCAACTGTATCTGAGAAAAATGTTGTGTTGATACAACAAAGCAATCAAAAGTTATAGCATTACAAAAGCAATTTATCATAATGTCCAAAAATCTCTCCATGAGTCCAAAAGCCTCTCCAAACAGCAAAAAAAAAAAAAAAAAACATAATAATTGTACATAAGAACTAATTACACATGCAAACACAACAATGACTAAAAGTATGCATAGCATGGAAACATGATTTTAGTAATGAGATTTCACAGAATGAATGCCTTTTGACACCATGAGTCTGCATCGAGTCTGTGTCATGTACTTAGCGCCATCTCCTGGTAGCCTTATGTAACATTGTGCTTCATGTGGATTATCTATTGATCTATGCATTTGATTAACTTGTGTGTGGGCTCGTTTAAAAGATAATCACCTCCTCTAAGTAAGGTATGTGATATTTTATGTTCCATTTATTTTTCGTGAAGTTATAAGTGAAAATGCGGCATATAAGCAACATAATTGGAAAAGACATATACTTAGGTATTACTTGCTATATTTTTGTCTGTGAGTGAAACAAATAGGCTGATTGTATTCTACTCTTTGAAAGCTTTCCAACAACATATGACACATGGCTATTTGATCAGTTTGATGTTTTTACTGATTGCAATAATATGTACAGTGCAATTTTTTTATATATAAATTATCAAAACAGAACACTTCTGATTTGTCTGCAAATTTCAAAGCACTTGTTCAATTTTGGTCATAATGCCTGCATGCAGTGGAAAGTAGAGCTTCTAAGCTTTGAAATTATATCTATTTTTGTTGGTCAAAACTGTAGTTGTTAATAATTTGACAATTTTTTTTTTTCATCCGAGCTTAAAGGGTTAAAAGTCTGCTTACGCACCCTCATGTTGATCCAAACCTGTATGACCTTTTTCTTTCATGGAACACAAAATATTTTTTTTTGTTTTTGATAAACCATCACTTTAATTACAGTTTTGCTTTTATTTTATGGACGTATTTCTCTTTCGTTGTTTACATATTTTAGTCTCAGTTATACATGTAGTTTTAGGAATTATAGTTAAGCAATTAATTGATAAAACCAATAAAACATTTCCTGAGTTTTGATTTACATCTAAAATAATCTGTATTTATACAGGAATCACAATCGCAGGAAACAATGCATCAACTCAATCAATGTCTGCCACTTGTTGATTCTCGTCAGGAAGCAAGCTGTGTGCTGATTGTCATAATAACAACAAAGTTTAATGTAACTACGAAAACAATTATTTTTGTTGATTACCATTTCATTTCAGTTTGTTTAACCACTGTTTTTAGCTTAGTTTTACCTTTCTGCCCCTATAAAGACATAAGCAATGAGACTTGAATGAATCAGAGTGCATCCAGCCGACTCCCTCTAAACATCTTTTTATCAGTGTCCTTGTCCCACACACAGTCCAGTGTACACATAACCATCCCTTTTGCTTTGAATGTGCTCCCCTGTTCTTACTATCTGTCCCGGCTTATCTCAGTAACATGAAGTTCTGCTTTGCCACATAAGGTCTGTGTTTAGATCTACACATCCAACAAGCTGTCAGGACATTTAAGACAATAGACATGCTGTCTTTACAAGAACATCTCTGTGTTGTTGTTTCTCTTCAGAATACATCAGATTTTTCCCTGGTGCAAAGTGAAACGGGAGAGATAGTCACAGAAGATGGTCGAAGCCGTTGCCCATTCAACCCTGAATACAAGTCTACCGCTATAATGGCAGGTATGTGCTACAAAAAGCATTGGAAGTAAATGTGGTGTAGCCCAGTGGTTCTCAACTGGGTTTGCTTCAGGACATACAGTACTGTATATTTGACATCAGACATTGAGTGGCGATCCAACACAATAACAAAATTGTTGAGCATACAAAATTAAGCCAAAATGTCCTTTTATTTATTAATGTGATGAACTACATAGGCCCAACAACAGGCAAAATTATAAACATGACATAGGCTGAATATAAAAACTAATTTAGCAAATGTATATCAACAGCACAAGTGTGATTTACCAGCCTGACACATGGAATAAACACTTTTGAGGATGAGGTCATGTCATCTGTCCATGTGCATACATCTGCCTAATTTGTCCAGCTTCTTACAAGTGTTAGATGAATTTGTGCCAAAATACCCTGAGTTTGAATGGACCTTTGATGTCGGTTACAAAAGATATGGGAAGCGTTGATAAGGCTATTTATTTTGCTATCTTAACTATGCTCAATTTTATAGTTTGTTGCATTTTATTATGTGCATTTATCATTGTTTTTTCCGTGTTGTCCAAGACCCTACCAGAGCAGACCTTAGTTACAGTAAGAACCACTGTGTTGCCAACTTTTTGCTTGATTTGCATGGTTAATGTTTGTTATTTGAAACAATGATTGATTTTCAGATGGTGAGCTGTATGCCGGCACAGTCAGTAACTTTCAAGGAAATGAACCCATCATTTACAAAAGCCTTGGCCAGGGCACAGCCTTAAAAACTGAAAACTCACTGAACTGGCTTCATGGTAAGAGCCATAATATTCTGCTTCTATCCACTACCCTCCAGCTCTTAGTATGTTCATCTTCTCTAAACTGAGTTACAACTGAGAGACAATTATTTATGTAAAACAAGACTACAGAGTACAAAACAAATCAATGTAGCAACAGTTTACACAGTCATACTCTAATCACTTTATTAAATAGTACTTTATTTTTATTTATTTATTAATTACATTTTTCTCCCATTTTCTCCCCAATTTGGAATGCCTAATTCCCAATGCGCTCTAAGTCCTTGTGGTGGCATAGTGACTCGCCTCAATCCGAGTGGAAAAAGAAAAAGGGGAGAGAAAAAAAAAAAACATTGCCAAGGGTATTTCATTATGCAGTATCAGTAATTATTACTAATATAATAAAAATTGTCATATGAAAGTGTTATCAAGTAGACCAGTGGCTATATTTAAGCTTTTTTCTTTAGTGTAGAGCAGACATAAATTCCACATTACTTATAAACTCTGCTATCTGAGTGTATGTTCCATGGCTTGGATTGACACTTGTTTTTATTATTCCCTTTAGACCCGGCTTTTGTGGGATCAGCCTACATTCAGGAGAGTTTGCCCAAAGGCAATGCAGTGGGCGATGATGATAAGATTTACTTCTTCTTCAGTGAAGCGGGAAAGGAGTTTGATTTCTTTGACAATACCATTGTGTCACGCATCGCTCGCATCTGTAAGGTGAGGGACGCTTCAGTAAAAACAGCATGTGTATGTGGAAGGGGGTTGGATGAGGGCCATTCCCCCTACAGCGATAAACCACACACTACATGTATGCACACAATTTATGAATTCCCCACAATGCAGTGAAAAGGAATCGATCAGAACTGAATTAAAGGAGCAGTTCACCCAAAATTGAACATTCTGTATTTACTCACCCTCATGTAGTCTTAAGCCTCTATGATATTGTTTTACAGTGGAGCATATAAGGAGAATTTTTGGAAGAATCTTCATGCAGCTCTATTCAATGCAACAACAGTTCATAGGGACCACATCTGTTAAGCTCCTAAAAGGACAAAAAAGCACCATAAATGTAGTCTTTAATTCATGGACTGACCGGTTTGTTCATGAATCGGACGGATCCGACTCACAGTTCGGATTCGGTCCGCAATGATTCTCAAGTTAAGAGCTCACTGGAGGGGAAGGTCATCAGTGACATAAATTTCGGTCTGTTCCTCACAAAAAGCTATTGAGTGGCTTCAGAAAACTAGAAATATACTGTAGCACACAAATCATATGTACTACTTTATGTACGAGTACATACAGTACTGTGCAAAATTTTTAGGCACTTGGGAAAAATGTTGCATAGTGAGGATGTCTTCAAAAATAATGCCATAAATAGTTTTCATTTATCAATTACCATCATACAAAGTCCAGTAAACATAAAAAAGCTAAATCAATATTTGGTGTGACCACCTCTGCCTTCAAAACAGCACCAACTCTCCTAGGTACACCTGGATACAGTTTTCTTGGTTGTTGGCAGATAGGATGTTCCAAACTTCTTGGAGAAATTGCCACAGTTCTTCTATCTATTTCGGCTGTCTCAATTACTTCAGTCTCTTCTTGTAATCCTAGACTGACTCAGTATTCAGTGGTGGGCTCGGTGGAGACCATGCCATATGTTGCAGGGCTCCCTGTTCTTCTATTCTATTCTATTTGCAAAAGAAATGTTTGGGAGTCTAAAATGTATATTTCCTACTGACACACTAAAGCTGAAAATATAAATAACCATCTTAAGACAAATGTTTTTGTGAAGCATCTTATGTGCCTAAGACTTTTGCACAGTACTGTATGTATGTGTTTTTTTCTTCTTTTTTTTGTGTGTGTGTGTGTGTGTGAGAAGATAATAAAAAAAAAATGTTTTCTATGGAAAAAATAACAGTGTTGAGGTTTGTAACAACATAACGGTGAGTAAATAATGACAGAATTTAAAAAATGTGTCTATTCCTTAAAGAAGCCTGTACATCTGTGTAAATATCATGTTTGTGCATGTTTTTGATATTGCACAAATGTGGATGTATGAGCGTTTCATGTGTCTCGCTGCCAACATATGCGAAAGAGGTCCACTGCTTTTCAGAGAGATTTGGAGGTTTGTGTTACAAAGATGCATTCCATCAGTGTAGAGCTCTCCCTTTTCTTGGTCCAGGTCCAAATCTTATCACTGCTCAGCAAATATTAGCATTCAACTCTCGTATAGAAGGCAGCTGAAAATGCACACCACACTAGGGATGTCAAAAGTACAGGTACTTTGGTACCAAGTCAATACTTGAAGCAATGTTTATTTCATTGAGAAACACTTCAAGGAAACAGGAAATTGTTTTAATGTATTATTTACATTGATACATTTAACTTTATTAAATAGGCTAAAAGAGTGTGTTCAATAACATATTACCTATTTTTTGTGGCATCGAAATAGGTATCGAGAAATGTGAAATTTTACTGGTACTGACTACTGAAATTTTGGTATTGTGACAACCCTACTACACACACACACACACACACACACACACACACACACACACACACACACACATTACTCTCAGTATTTTAAACTCATTTGAAAGATGACAGAGATGAATAGAAACCTTCACTGATTGCAGTGGGGCTCAATCAATTTGGCTTTTAAAACCAGCTTTACTCACAATAATTAACTAATGGCTGCTGTCTTCCAATTCACCAAGTGGCAGGAAGTAAAGAAAGAGATTTTGCTTACATCTCATTGAAGGTTCATGCTCTTCTGACTGCCTGGCTTGTAATATGGATTTTCACAAAAGCTGCATGAAATACCTTCTGACAGTTAAATGGCTGGCATGCCAGGGGAGGATGGCCTGCTTATTTGCTTCCAGTACCTTAAACATTATCCCAGGTTCCCTTTTTAGAATGCCCCATATTCCTCTTGCCAGTTTCACTGGAACCCAGCCATTAGAAAGGGAATGCAATGATTATGTCTGTAAGCCGCATTTTCTCGGTATGGTACCTTATCTCCTCTCATATAGTAAACAAATGTAATGACTCCTGCATAAGCCCATTAGCAGGCTTAATTGTTGTACATTCTGTGTGATGAAACGGAACAAAGCCAAGCTCACGAGCCAATGCTCGAGTCCTTTTCTATCACATTTTTTATTTTTCTGAAATTTAAATTCCTTTGCTTCACTGTTTGTCTCAAAGAGGTTTAAGCAGTGGTGCATTTGTGCACAAGGAGTGATCTGAATCTTAACAGAGTCCCGTCAGCACTGACCCTGCCTGTTTTGAACGGTGCATGAGCAGAGTGCAGTGTCTGCAAAATTAATTTGCTTTCTTGTCCAGCTTTTGAAGTCAAAGAATGATTTAAATTCCACTGCTCTCTCTAAATTTTGGTTTCTCCCCTTCTAAATCCTACCTAAACTCCATCTTCACTCTATGTTATAAGTCCAGTGATAGTATTGGTACACTTTTAAAGTGATGACAGTGGAAAATTAAAGTGGAAACTGTGATTCATATCATGCATTTGAATTTATGTATTTGGTGGACACTTTTTCATTGACTTGCAGTGTATGCACCAGTTGAGCTACAAGAACAGATTTAAACTCTGAACTATATTTCTTATTGTTTTTAAGATATATTGTTCAGAATAGGGCCCTGGGTTTGGATTTGAAACTGTACTATATCATTTCCACTTAATCTGACGATGAGCAAAAGACATCCAAAACCAAAAAAGACTGTTCATGTGCTGTAATCCTTTGATTTCCAATCTGAAATGAATGGTAAATGATCAGTGTGACTGATTTGGTTGGACATGTTCCTGCATAAATATCCTTGTTAGTCCTAGAAAACTTTTCTGTCAACCAATCAGATTTTAGAGACTGGAAAAAGGTTAGGGCTCATAGTTAGGGTTAGGATTATCTTTTCTGACATAAATATTGTTCCTGGACCAAGAAAAGATGTTGATCCTGAAACAATTGGCAAAATCACAGTGACCCAAGTGAAATAATTTCAGAAACTAAAGCCAGTGATTGACGTGACACTTTATCTTGTGACACTAGGGCAGTATAATTAGTTTATTAGCTGTACAATTGTGTATGTTGCTGTATAGAAAGAGGGTTTATGGTCTTGGTGTTTCAGTTTTAAGATGCCTGAATTATAGTGTAACTCAACCTTCAGCTGGTTCACAAAGCTTCAACTCTTTGGCACTGCTGTTCAATGACGTGTGGGCGTTCCCTTTAAAAGATTTTATTGGAATGTGTTGTTGGTGTCCTGCTGTTAGAAGAAGGCGTTGTCCAGAGTGCTGGATTACAATAATATTATAATCAGAGGAAAGCTCATTTTCTTTGGAGAAGCAGTTGAGATGGATGAATAAATCAGTTCTTTTGGGATCTCTGTTTTACACAACTCTGGCTGACAATCCGGTCCATTTGTAGTTCATATCTGTCTGTTTCTCTGCCTTGCTCTCTGCCTAAACTTTTCTTTCTTTTCTTGTTTTAGATTTTATCTCTCTGTCCATTTGTTTGGTCTGGTGTGAAGGTTCTGCTCAAATGAGGGAATAATGCAAAGTTGCCCTGGAAAACAAAAATATTTAGTTGATTCATAGTGTGATTCATTCACTGTGGGTTTAATACAAGTTAAGCTCAATCCACAGCATTTGTGACATAATGTCGATTACCACAAAAGCTAATTTTTACAGCAAAAATCTCAGTTTTAGTGTGATAAAATCACTTACTAACCATTTCTGGATTATTGAAGTTATAGCCAATTTTACAACTTTGTTGCCATGACAATGTATTGTCAAAAAACCCTAAAAGGACTTTAAAAATGATGAAACAAACAACTTAGCTCAAATAATTCATGAGTTTTAACAGAATAATTAATGCAAGTGCTTTTATAAAATCATAAGCTTCACATTTCTGTCTTCAAACCCTTCAAACATTGGCCCCATTAACTTCCATTGTAAGTGCCTCACTGTAACCTCCATTTTGCTGTTTTTTAAAGAAAGGATGGACAAGTCCTTATTTATGTAAATATGAAGAAAAAAAAAACAAGCTCATATCTAGTGAGAAGGCAATGTATATACTGTATGTTGCTCATCAGATAATATAATATGGGAAAGTCTAATTTTCTTCATTCTTTCATGTAATTTCAAAAAGTGGTCAGTTGCATGCATATTCTGTAATTTACTATGCTAAAAATGATAGGTTTCCCTTTTTTGTAATAGCTTGTTTTTCACACCAAAATGCAGCCTATTTGCACCACTCTGAGCTGTAATGAATTAAGATTTAGACTTGTATACACAAAATATTACACAACAGATTTTCCCTTTTTTCCTTCTCTTATTCATTTTGTTATGTTATTTATGTTGAAAAGCAAAACAAATCCACAATGTAGCTCCACTAAAGGGATAATTATCATAACTGACCATGTTGTTTTTTTTTTGTTTTTTTTGATAGACATTGAATTGGCCCTTGAATTATCCTGTCTGTTTTGTTTAAAGGGAACTATAAAGGACCAAAGTTAAAAACTAAGCCCCCAGGGCCCCAATGAGAAAAACATACTGTTAAACTTAGTCCTAATGCACAACATGTGATAGAAGCAGTGGTCCTTTGGAACTGGTCATTGTCCAGTTCTACATCTTGATCTTTCTCATAAACACTATAACTTCAACACTTAGGCAACGAGAAACTGTCCCCAGATCAGACATGCATATATCACAGGACAGCATGTATTTGATTATCTAATAATTGTTCCATTGCTTTTCCCCCATATTTGACTGCAGACATCATTATCTTGATAATATCCATTGAATTGTTGTTTCATTGAGTTGAATTTCTTGATGGCAACTGAGGGTTCTAGATCCCCCTTGTGGTCAGAAATGTTGAAAACAAATCTATGCACATCCTCCACACTTAACTGAACTGATATCTCCTTTTTTGTGGTTATCTCACAGGGTGATAAAGGTGGAGAGAGGGTTCTTCAGAAGAAATGGACAACCTTTCTGAAAGCCCAGCTCCTGTGTTCGCTTCCTGATGACGGCTTTCCCTTCAACATCATCCAGGACATGTTTGTTCTGACCCCCAGCAAAGAAGACTGGAAAAATACTGTGTTTTATGGAGTCTTCACCTCTCAGTGGTAACATATTATTATGCTATATTACCAGAAAATACATTTTGTTTATATGCAATACAATACATAGAGTTGTGGCTTTGTTTGTGTTTCTCTTTAAACTTACACCTTTCAAAATGAGGAAATTTAGTTTGCTCCCAGTTCCTATAATGCTGCTATTGATCTATACCTGGAAATCAGTCAGATTGTGCTCCTTTTGCCATACATGGTGTGGGAGTTATGTGTATTTATTGAGTGTATTAACATGGGTTGAAACAGGGGCAAAAAAACAGAGAACAGGCAGGAGATGACAGCAAGAGTGCAGTGGCTCAAAATAGCCTCCCTCTTGTGCTCACCTACATACCTGTTATGTCTGAGGCTAAATGAGAAGAAGCAAGATGTTGCATTTTGTGTGCATTTAGATTTTTGTGAGCTACTGTACAGTACAGGTGTGAGTCCAATAGGCTGCTATTGTAATGTACAGTCTGTTTTGTAAACAGATTGTAAATAAATGTTGTGTTTGTGTGTGCAGGTACAAAGGTGCTTCAGGGAGTTCAGCTGTATGTGCGTTCACCATGGACCAGGTTGAAGAGGCGTTTAATGGCCGTTACCGGGAAGTTAATCGTGAGACACAGCAGTGGTACACCTACAACCACCCAGTACCAGAACCAAGACCTGGAGCCGTACGTTTCACTGTCCTCTGTTAGCCATTTTTAAAACATGTTCAGTCGATTTTACTTTGTAGACTTACTAAAGTCAAATCACTCTGCAAATACAAGCTGTTAAAGGAATACTGTTGTTCACCCAAAAAGGAAAATTCTGTCATCATTTACTCACCCTCTTGTTATTCCAAACCCATATTACTTTTTTCCATAGAAAACAAAAGACGAATCTTTTAAGAATATTTTAGCCACCTAGCTACTTTTCCATTTAATCAAAGTGAATGGGGACTGGGTCTGTCAAGCTCCAAAATGTCAAGAAAGCATCATAAAAGTTGTCCATACAACTCATGTGCTTTATGCATAAGTCTTCTGAAACTATACGATAGATTTGCGTGACGAATAAGTCATTATTCACTGAAAATCTTCACATCAACTCAGGTTTAATCAATGATGGTTGGTCATGAGACAAGTGTGAACCAATACCGTTTGATGTCAAACCTGATGCAATGCATCGAATGGCTTTTAAGATACTTTTATGGGTTATTTTTTTGTCATTTTATATATATGCAAAAGAGTGTCCAGGAAATAGGTTTTGGAACAACATCAGCTAGAATAAATTATGACAGAATGTATAATTTTTGGGTGAACAATCAATTAAAAAAAACTTTTCTGTTGTGCTTTAGCTGTGTCACTGCAAATCCATAATGCCTACAAAAAAGGTAAAAAGGAACAATGACATTTGCTGAGTACTTAAGAACATCTTGTTTGTGATTGGTTGCCTTTTAGAACTTCAAATGCAATTTCTAGCAGCCAAATTTCATCCTCAGACAGAGTGACCATGTATTCAGTTCATCCGAGTGTGAGACCTCTGTATCAGTTCCAGTCTGGCTGAACAAAGGTGTTTGTGTTGAAATTTGCATTAAAGGGATAGTTCCCCCAAAAAACGAAACTTCTCTCATCATTTACTCACTGTCATGCCATCTCTGAACACAAACAAATATTTTTAGAAGAATATCTCAGCTCTGTAGGTTTCTGAAAGTGAAAGTGACAGTAGAGATTTATAGTAAAAAAAGAATATAAATAATTATCTGTTTCTCACCCAAAGTGATTTCATCGCTTCAGTAGACATATATTAAACCACTGGAGTTGTATGGATTACTTTTATGCTGCCTTTATGTGATTTTTGGAGCTTCAAAGGTCTGGCAACCATTCACTTGCATTAAAAGAACCAACAGAGCTGAGATATTCTTCTAAAAATCTTTGTTTGCGTTCAGCAGAAGAAAGTCATACACATCTGGGATGGCATGAAAGTGAGTAAATGATGAGAGAATTTTCATTTTTGGGTGAAATATCCCTTTAATGTCAGGGTACTCAGCCTGCTGCTCACCAGATATCACATTCCTATACATTACATGGTTGGATGGCCATCTTATGATTAGCCTGAGGAAAAGAGTGCTAGAGGTTTGCAATGTTTTATGAAGTGTCTGCATGTCCTGAAATCAACCCTGTTTTTCCATCTCTATTTCCTGCAGTGCATCACCAATGCTGCCCGTGCCCAAAGGATCTCCTCTTCCCTGCACATGCCTGATAAAGTGCTGAACTTCGTGAAGGACCACTTCCTCATGGATAGCGTGATTCGCAGCCAGCCTCTGATGCTCAAACGTAATGTGCGCTACACACAGCTTGCTGTCCACCGGGTCCAGGCTCTCCATAAGATCTACGATGTGCTCTTCATCGGCACAGGTGAGGGCAAAAAGCCACAAATTCTGTAACCATTTACTCACCCTCATGTTGTGTCCAACCCATGTGACTTTCTTTCTTGCGTGGAACACCAAAGGAGGTGTTAGGTAGAATTTTAGCCTCAATCACTACTTTCAGTGTATGGAGAAAAAAAAAAAAGATGCAGTGCAAGTGAATGGTGACCTAGTTTAACATTCTCGTTTGAATTCTACGAAGAAAAGAAAAAGCATACAGGTTTGGAACACCATGAGTTGGTGAGTAAATGATAACAGAATTTTTATTTTTGGTGAACTATCCATTTAAACATATTACTGTAAGACTTGTAACTTGTAGGTTAAGTTTGGGAGTCTCAGTACAGGCTGAAATCAGACTAATCACCTGTAAATCTAGACTAGGCTTGAGCTAATACATTTGTCCCCAGTATCAGAGAAAGTGTACCAGGTCAGGATCAGATTTGCCATTTTGTTTAGCACCTAATCATATTAAAAAATGGAATAAAAATGATTTTAAAGCATTCTTGCATTAGAGGCTTTCTGATTCCTGTCCCAAGCAAGTACCTGCACTACAAGGGAATTTAAAAGGATAGTTTTATTCTGTAATGGTCACTTTCACAGTTTGCTGTTCTGTTGCTCATCAGTATTATTGGAGGTGGAGTAACGCATCCATTACATAATGTGTGTGGTGTGTGTTAAAGGGATAGTTCACCCAAAAATGAAAATTCTCTCATCATTTACTCGCCTTTATGCCATCCCAGATGTGTATGACTTTCTTTCTTCTGCTGAACACAAACGAAGATTTTTAGAAAAATATCTCAGCTCTGTAGGTCCATTCAATGCAACTGAAAGAGGACCAGAATTTTGAAGGTCCAAAAGCACATAAAGGCAGCATAAAAGCAATCCATATGAATCCAGTGTTTAAATCTATATCTTCACAAGCGATATTATACAATAGGTGTGGGTGATAAAACAATATTTAAGTAATTTTTTTTACATAAATCTCCACTTTCACTTCCATATTCTTCTTCTTCTTTTGTTTTTGGCAATTTGCATTCGTTTTGCATATCGCCACTTACTGGGCAGGAAGGAGAGTTTATAGTAAAAAGGACTTAAATATTGATCTGTTTCTCACCCACACCGATCATATTTCTTTTGAAGATATGGATTTAACCACTGGAGTCATATGGATTACTTTTATGCTGCCTTTATATGCTTTATGGACCTTCAAAGTTCTGGCTACCATTCACTTGCATTGTAAAGATCTACAGAGCTGAAATATTCTTCTAAAAATCTTTGTCTGTACTCTGCAGAAGAAAGAAAGTCACACATCTGGGATGGCATAAGGGTGAGTATAGATGAGAACATTTTCATTTTTTGGTGAACTATCCTTTTAAGTCCAGGAATGTTTTTTTTTTTTTTTTTTTTTAAATCAAACGTTTATCTAATGCTACAGGATGTTTTCCTTTGCCTTAGATACTGGAGAAGGTGTGTATCTACAGATTTAGCCCTTAAATAAGCCTTTGGGTTTTTTTTACTCTTTTTTCTGTAAAACCAGGAAAACCTGGACTGATTTCAACAGATTTCGCACATAGTGGAAAGAAATCTGCTAAATAACAAATATCCCTTGTAGGGCTGTCAACTGGGCAGAGAAACTAAGTTCGAATTTTATAGTCAGCTGATTTTTTTAAATTGACGTTATTTCCTTAGTCCACAAGAGGGCGCATTAAATACATAAACCATACAGCACCATTATATTGCTGAAAATAACATTCCTGGCTGTTAAAAAAGAGCATCCATTTTCAACTCATGTGCATAAAATAAATAAATAAAAAGTTTTAGCCGGTCCATATTTTCAAATGTTAAGTCAAAAGAAATATGAGAGGGGGCTTCACTAGACAGTTCACATGGTGTTACACTTACTGATGCCACAGTATACTACTCCAGACTCTTCATAATAAGAAGCGAAATACCACATTGATTTTATTCAGTACAGCTGTATGTAGAGTAGCAATATTAACAGATAGCAGTGGTATTCGGCTGAACTCGGTGGTGAAGCGGCTCAGACTATGAGCCCAGGCCAGAGGCTGTTCAAACAGACGGAACACAACAGACTGGAACCGAATGCGAGAATCTCGACACACACATTTCCAAGTTGAACATCTTTCCTGACAAAACATTTAAACAACTCATTACTTAATCTAAGAAATGCTTATAAGAGAGCAAGATGCAAAGGCCAAAAACCTCCACCAACTGTAAGGGGCTGTTCACACCGAACGCTTTTGCAACCATCAATTTGTTTTTCTGTGTAAACGCACGCTAGACGAACGTCTTTGTTTCCTTTTGTTTTTGTTTCTTCAGCGTCTCGTGCAGGAGCGCTGTTTTTTAGATGATTTTAGATCATCATCAGTGCTTGGCACAAATCCAAAATTAGAATACACAGTTTTTCCTTTTTTTATTTATTTTTTCTTAAATTCGAAAAATATTCGAAATTCTAATTTTAATTTGACAGCCCTAATCCCTTGTTGTGCTAATCCAGTTGAAAAAGTTACTTGCTACTGATGCCATCTTGTTTTGTTGCAGCTTCAAATCATTTTTGAATCTTCACATAGTTTTAAGTCGCTATGTCAGAGAATGTTGGAATCCATTGATTTCAAAGAGGATTGTGCATCACAAGGATGAAGAGGAAAAACACAACAGTTTGTGAAAGTGATACTCTGGCATGTGTCCAAAAGAAAAATTTCGAAAGAGAAATTGTGAACTTTTGCTGCAAAACACTCTGACGGAGGCATACATTGGCCAATGAGAATTTTAGACACATTCCAGGTGTGCTTTTCGGAAATCGAATTAACTCTATTTCTGTTATATTTCAAACTGCCCCTGGTTTTTTCACACCCTTAAAACAGATCTTGTGCACTTCTATGCACCCAGTGCCCTTTACCAGACACAGTGTGATAAGATTCCAGCTCCAAGCAACTGAACGCGATAATGCAGCGCAAAACTCTTTCTACTTATCGCTATAACTTCCAAGACACTTGACAGATCAATGCAGACATTGATGTTTTCCTATCTGGTAATAAAATGGTCCAGGATCTTGAATACAACATCTCATGTTATTCATGTTACGTTTCAGATGACAGCAGAATTCACAAAGCCATCAACGTTAAGAACAAGATGCACATCATTGAGGAGCTGGAGGTTTTCCCTGAGCCTCAGCCCATACAACACATTGAACTGGACAATGAGAAGGTACTTCATTGTCCTCTTAAATTCATCTACCTTTTTGTCCTTGTTATGCACACTGGAGAAAATGTGTCTTGGTGAAATGCCATTATGGCCAGAAAAGGGACCCCTTCAGCCATTGAGAATGAGACATAGAAAAGACTATATGCTAACTGAAATAATTAAATCCTTGTTTCCTCTCTGGGGAACTGTGAGCAGATGGGAGACAAACACAGTTTGCTCTGTCTACACACCACTCACTTTATACTTCAGCTGTGTGTAACTCAGGCTGCTGACATGGGGCATTGTACAGCTCATATGTTTAGACTTACACCATAAGAACTATTTGAAAATGTCTAATTGCCTCTGTCAGTGCAATTATCACCTATTAGCATTTACAGTATGTATACTTGCATCTGTCTACATAGTATGCGTCATAGTTCTGTAGATAGTGGTTGTCCTTTGGAGTGGCCTTCCTCATTTCTGTTGTGTTTTCATTTCCAACAGGGACTGTTGTTTGTGTCCAGCTATTCTGGTTTGGTTGAAATTCCTTTAGCCAACTGCTCCAACTACCAAAGCTGTGAAGAGTGTGTGCTGTCTAGAGATCCTTACTGTGTCTGGACAGGGAAGCAGTGTTCAAATTTCAGACATGCTCCACCCAAGGGGTTTGTATGTTTCACTTACTGTACAACCCATCCACAACAGTTACAATTACAAGCCAACAAGTACAGTATACTAACAATTTTAAATCTGTATCCAGAAAAGCATACTGCAATGTTACAGTCTATTTCTAACATTCACATACTAAAATCATGCGTGCACTTCAAATCAGTGCTAGAACTAGAGTACACTTACATAGACAACAACGCAATTGACAATGATTTATACTGGTAAAACATTGGTAGGAATTAGTGGTCGACCAACATATCACAAAGGCTGATAAATTGGCCAATATCCAGATTTTTTTTACTTATCGGCATTGGCTGATAACATTTCCCATTTGGCCGATTTGTTTCTTGAGGGCGCTGAGAATCGCCTGCTTGCATGTGAAATGACTGAGACATGTAAACAACCAGTCATGGTTCGTTTTGTTGTTTCGTGCATCGTGTTACTACAATAATAGACCAGTGTGCAACACAGTGTCATTTAAATGGTCCGCATATCAGAGCCGCGGCAGACGCATTCGAGCTCATAATGTTAAAGTGCTCGCATGTTTCATTCTCTCCTCAACAGTTCCCTGTTCCCAGTTTTAACTTTCTTTTCTAATGATAAAAGGCAAATATCAATAAAACTTCTATTATATACAATCTGCAAATGTGCCGATATCTTGTTTAAACAGATGTAATTCACAATCCTCATGAAAATTTCTTCCCGTCAAGCACTTATCTAATATATTTCTCTGAAGCGCATATTCTATCAGCCAGAATCAAAACTTCAGGATCAGGATCAAAAGTTCCTCTGATTCACAAATCATGATGGTCACTCCGTGACAATCCAAACAGGCGATCCAGGCCGTTTAAACTGTCAGGAGATTGCTGCTCGCGCTCGATCTGCACAAGCGCGTGAGTGCAACTTCAAAGTAATAGCGCTTCACGTGCGCTAAATGTCTTTTTCACTATGTACTGTATGTACAATTGATTTGATTCTGTGTTTTTGAGAAAATGCGATTGCTAACGTGGACATGCCATCCGTGGTTGCTGGACTACTGTGTGTACTGTTATTTCCTTCTTCCTAATATATTAACAATTTCTTCATGTGCAATTAAATTACTAAATTTTTATGACTAAACAGAAATCAGAAGAAACTGCTATCTACCATTTAAAATACAATATTATTTTATATTTTATATTATTATTAAAGTTAAAGTTTAGTGTGAAATTGAGTAAATATAGTGTTAAATAAGAGTTTATTCATTATTTAGCAATTTTATGTTTATTTTATTTACTATATTAAGTTGTGTGATATATTGGCATTGAATTGGCCTATCGGCCACCCTGCTCTCAGGATATCGGCATCGGCCATTATCGGTATCAGTCGATCACGAGTAGGAATGATCGTTTTAATTGATCGAATGATCAAAATTACATTTGAGGTCTTTATTTCATAGACATTAGGGATGGGAATAGTAAGGTTAGTTCCTTAAGGGTTACATGAACGATTCTTTGAGTAAATATGTGAAGGGTAATGTACAGTCAGCTGGTTGTTATCGCACAAAAAAACCCGACAGGGTGATCAGGGGTATTGTATCATCCTGAAGGGGTTTATTTTTCGATAACAACTGGCTGACTGTACATTATCCCACTTATTACATTGCTACTAACCAAATAAATAAATACATGGACATCAAATATTGATTTGCATTGAAATTATGTAATTTGAGAAGAAAGAAATCACTGAATAGCTAAAATCCATCTCCGATTTGCGTCGGAGTTCTGTTGATGTGAAAATGACCATCTGACTCCTCATTATTCAGCCTATTACAAGACTACTTGCCAAATAAACAAATAAATGGACATGAGACATTGATCTGAGTTTAAATGATTTTATTAGCTTATTTTATTAGCTTAATTACTTTATTAACTTACAGTTGTGGAGATCACAGAGTGATCCGAGAAGCAGGAAAGATGGCTCGCAGTACCCGGATGAGTGGATGTGCGGTTGTTACGGAGAAATATCAGACCATTAGATGGCGCCATTGATCAATCAGAATCGAGTATTCTAGAAAGCCGTATAATAATTGGAAATAAGAAATGCTAAATATTTATTTTTTATTCTCTTAAAATAACCGGCCCAAAAGGGTCATTCGTTCGGGAATCAAACTACACTGGTTGCACTGTAGAATCAATAGCTGTGCACAAAGCTAGCAAAACACTGTCAGAATATTTTAGTACTGTGTTCCATCTGTATCGGTGGAAGAATACATGTTCGAGAATTGCTTACAGAACCAAAATTCTGAATAAGAACTGGTTCTCGGTTCCCAACCCTAATTTACATTTAGCTACAACTGAAATGTCATTTAGTCTTATATTTGTTCTTTTCCTCCTAGTCAATGGCAACAAGATGTAGATGACGCCAACACTGCCATGTGTAAATTGGCAATGCCTAGCCCACGTTCTGCAAGAATATCTTCACCACGTAAGTAGAAGTCTTGCAATATCTAACCTCAGTTTGAACATTTGAACATTGAAGAGCCTGTTTCCATCAAACCACAAAGTGCCATAGAGTGCATGAAGCTAAATCAAGCTATGCCAATTCTGAAAGCACTGTGGTAAAACATTGTGGCATGACAAAACACATTTATTTAGTGCCTCCAGCAATGGATTCTAATAGAGTGTAAGTAACTGAAGTGGTTCGCTATGTAAGATGTATATTTTTTTATTAATATATGAGTTACTAATAACCCAATTTAAACCACAGGTTTGCAATCATGTCAAGTGATACAAATTCCAGCCAACACATTTACAGTTCTACCTTGTAAGCTGCGTTCCAACTTAGCCGAGAGACGATGGGCATACAGCAATACCGTAGAGCGATTTGTCTATCCGAGTCCTGGAGGGGGGCTAGTGGTGGTTGCCCAAGTGGACAGGGAGGAAATCTATGAATGTTGGTCTGAAGAAGAAGGATACCGACAACTTCAGGCTAATTACTGCATTAAAGCTGAGCCCGAAAGCACCACCCTGATTGGACGTTCCCGGACACAGTTAGTGCCACAGGGGGAGGCTATTATCCTACCTGGAGAAACATGGTCACCGCAGAAAACCAAAACTTACTGGAATGAACTGATTGTGGTGTGTGCCTTACTTGTCTTCTCCCTGGTGGTCCTGTCTCTGTTTGTGGCTTACCGGAACCGAGACCGTATGAAGTCCGTGTTAAAGGAAGGTGAGTGCCCCAACAAAATGAGTGCCATGCAACAAAAGAAACCACGGATTCCTGGAAAGCATACGGAGAGCCTTCCATTAAATGGCAACAATATCCCGCCCTCTGTGTCCGACCACAAGGGCTACCAGACGCTCAATGATAACTACATCTGCAGTACACCCACCCATGAATGCTCCTCTCCAGAGAACAGTAAGAGCTTTTCCGAATCTGAGAAGAGACCACTGAACTTAAAGGAGAGTCACGTGGAGATCTCGCCGACGTGCCCGCGGCCTCGGGTGCGACTGGGCTCGGAGATCAAAGACTCGATTGTTTAAGTCTAGAAATATGGCGGTGAAGCCGTGGTTTGGAATGACTGTTAATACTAGTGGCCTCTGACTGAACAGCACCAAGGGAGGGACAGACTGAAATAACTGGAAACATACCATCACTGGGTTTTATTTTGCACTTTGTCCTCTCATTTTGTCTTGGTGATCTGTTCACATTTCTCAGTCACTGCCAAGTCTGTGAAGCACTCAGAGCCGCAACGAGTGGGACGCAAGGCCTTTGTAGCTATGCTAGAGTAAACTTATGATGGGCATTGAGTGACATTGATCCAGTGGTCCGACATGTACCTGCCCAGTCCGTCCTAATTGCCCGGTGGCATCTGTTTGAAAGCAATATGATGCTCTTAGGGTTCAATAAACTGTCATGCTCCCATCTCTCCCTGAATCTGCCATTTAGAGTTGGTTGTCCTGCAAATGGAACCAGCAATAGTTGAACAACATGAAACAAATTCAAACTTTAGTCTATAACAGAGTCGACTAGGATTCTCTGCTGAATATAGTGACATCAGATGATTAGCTTACATTTAATCATTAAGTGGTACATCAAGAACTTTGAAAAGCCAGATGATATATGCAAAAACCTTTACGCAGTATATCATTGTGACCTCAGCACATAGCAGGCATACTATGCAAATCACATAGAGGAAACTGAACGGAGAAGCATCATGTAGAGAGCTAACTAACAGCACACAGCTGTCCTAGTACAATAAGTGATGCCACGTTCTCAGTATTCTACACATGTTCTCAGAGATACACATGTTAAATAAAGTATGCAAGTGAGATTGAGGCACATTCCCATAATAGATGAGCCCACAGTGGGGTTTCAGTTTCTAGAACTCCGAATAAGGCACATTAGCAATACTATGAGTATATCCAAGGAAAAACTAAGTTCTGAACATGAGACACCAAAATTTGAATGCAGTGTCTATAGGACAGATATCTCGATATGCCTATACCGCCAAAATATATACAACAAAAATCAGTAGTTAACAGACCAATAAAATAGAGTAGACCCTCTATGTAATAGAAGTCAATTGAAGTGACCAAAAGTATCTTGAGATTGTTTACTGATCCAAATTGGTCGTCTGTTGTGCCAAATGATTTTTTTTTTTTTCAAACTGGTCTTTAGATCTGTCAAGAGCTCTATTTTCTTGACCCAAAATTGTACTTCTCTCTGAGTAAAGACATAAATGTTGCCATGATGTTAACTCAAACATTCTAAATTCTAATGATGTATTTGCATTTGGACAGAATGGAAATGTTCCTGTCCTCGCTGCATGCAAATGCATACAGTTTTGTGGTTAAGGCTTTACATGCCCATTTTAAGCTAAGTTATGAGATCTATGCTCTGGAAAAATGTAGAGAACCCAGCAGATTATTATTTTTTATTTTTTTCATGAAAAAATGCCATGTTCACTGTAACACCTTAAGGCAAAGGCAGGCTAACATATGTGTTTGGGTGGGAGCAATGACAAATAGGTACATGAAACAGTCCATTATAATTAGTCAGCTGCCAAAAGAGTTGTAGTGTGTTAATTTCAAATTGGACTTGGTGCTACAGTACTTGGTTGCTATGAAGCAATGAGGATGGAAACAATGAAACAGGACACACAAATATGTATGTTAATATTGCATAGCATCAACATTAGGATCCGTGTAAAAATGTATGGTTAAGTTCCAGTATCATCTATTAAGAGTTTTACCACATGGAAAAATCCCAAAGACAAGCACTGTATATTGCACCACCCAAGTGTGTAATTTAATAGCTATTGATCTTCAAAGATTGTGCAGACATTTGTGTTGTGAATGTAGTTACATATTGATTGAAAGTGTTCAAAAAATATTCTTTCAACTGAAACGTGTCTTATTTAAATTTATCATAAATGTTAGAAAGAGGGACATTTACATGATCTGACAAAGTAGCTGTGCATTGGCGATGCTGCTGATGGACTATGACTTTGATCACAAAGTTGTATAATTATATTGTGTCTTTAAGGGGAGGTATTCAAAAGGTTTTAAAGGGATAGTTCACCCAAAAATGAAAGTTCTCTCATCATTTACTCACCGTCATGCCATCCCAGATGTGTATGACTTTCTTTCTTCTACTGAACTCAAACAAAGAGTTTTAGAAAAATATCTCAGCTCTGTAGGTCCATACAATACAAGTAAATGGTGGCCAGCATTTTGAACATCCAAAAACACAAAGTCAGCATAAAAGTAATCCATAAGGCTCCAGGGGTTAAATCCATATCTTCAGAAGAGATATGATGGGTGTGGGTTAGAAACAGATCCTTTTTTTACTATAAATCTCCACTTTCACTTCCACATTCTTCTTTTGTTTTTGGCGATTTGCATTCATTGTGCATATCGCCACCTACTGGGCAGGAATGAGAATTTATAGTCATCATATGACTATAATGGAGTCATATGGATTGCTTGTATGATGCCTTTGTATGCTTTTTGGAACTTCAAAATTCTGGCCACAATTCACTTGCATTGTATGGACCTACAGAGCTGAGATATTCTTCTAAAAATCTCTGTTTGTATTCAGCAGAAGAAAGAAACTCATACACATCTGGGATGGCATGATGATGAGTAAATGAAGAGAGAATTTTCATTTTTGGGTGAACTACCACTTTAATGTTATATTGGGATTGGATGAAACAGGCAGCATATTGCTGCTTTTTTTTTGTTTTGTTTTTTTTGCACAGAATGTGGGAAAGGTTTAAATGAAATGTTCTGGGAATGAATGTTCTATCAACAATTCTGTAGCTAGATGGTTTTTATAAATGCTTCCAAGCAATATTTTGTGAGTCAAAGGTTGTGTGGAAAAACAAATGTAATCGTGTAGCCTTTTTCGTGAATCAAACACATGTGAACAGAAAGCAAACCTCACATGTATGTCTGCTCTGGTGGACTACACAGTAGAATTACCTATTTCCTTGTAAAGTCGCAAACCACTGTATATTGAATGGTCATCTGTGCAACAGTCCACTGCAAGGGTATGTCTCCACTGTGCTAATATCTACAGAGGTCCGCTAATATCACATTTATCACACACACAGAACACTTACACTTACTGAATATGTTTAAAGCACAAAAAAAGAAATACATTATGTATTTGTAAAAATTATATAACTGTTTTACATATTCTCTGACCTCTGCTTGAAAATCACTTTCAAAATGTCATGCAAAATCATTTAAATTGTAAGTAAATTTACTAATCCTTTTCAGTAACTCATCTGATTTTTATCACTAGCGTGCTGTTTTACAGAGTAGACAATGTGAAAAATTCACTGTACATCAGCTGCTACCTGCAAACGGTAGATTTAGTCACATATAGATCATATATTCGCATTTCTCTCTTTGACTCAGTGCTGAATTGACTCAGACATAAGTTGTTGGACTTAGTCTGCTATACTCTTAAATGCTCAGATACATTCTTTATAATGGCGCACCAAGATGCTCTGGCCTAATGTCTTGTAAACTTTAATGTAAAGGTGTATTTGTACATTTTGCTGCCAATGTAAAGAAAAAAAAAAACCTGTTGTGAAATGTATTTTTTGTATTATACATCACTACTGTTTTTGTTGTTTTTATTATATTGTACATAAAAGCACTTTAATTTAATTTTTTTAAATAAAATAAATGAACCCAAGTTAAGTTTCATCATTCTTTTGTACTGTCAAATGTATAGTTTTTGAAACTTGCAATTTAAAGTTTAGAAGAAAGTGGCATCAAACTATTAATTTGAATTAAATATATTAAAGGTCATACTTCTCACTGACACGTTGCCTTTAGTCATTTGTACGTGCTAAGGTAAATATAAACAGGTAAATATTTCAATAACATTTATTTTGGATTTGTCAATAAATAAATAAAAATAGTAGGCTACCCTTTTCATGGAAATGTCGCAGGTCACAAAACAAAATGTTTCAACCTGTTGAACCTAATGAAAGTAGACAATAGGCTACAAGATAAATGTAAATATACGATGCAATATTGTGCAAAAATGATGGAAAATTCAGTTTACTTGTAAAAGCAACGTTGTCCAGACATAATTCACCGGTCTTGTTTCAGTAGCTGATGGTTTAATGCCCTCTACTGGCAAACAAACATATCCAGTATGATTCATGGAAACAAATCAATAACCCCCACATGTATTATTGATTTAGGTTTATAGGCTTTCTTTTTAAATTTTCCTGAAAATATTTTACTTTAAAAACACGACTCTCATTTCTCATATTTTCTCACTACCATAGCAAACGTTTAAAAACAACATTAACTCTAAAAAGAAATGTTTACCTTTTTTACCTTGATTATACTGTCATCATGTGGCAATTGTTGGAAAGACACTGTTTACTTTGAGTATATTTCAATGGCCGCAATCGTGTGATCATTAGTTCAGTCCTCTTCCAATGTGTATACTCACGAATATTTTGGACATATGTCTCTAACTTTCTTTCTAGGACCTTTGGAACTTTGATACAAATGGAATTGTATGATGTCATGTTATTTTTTTGTAAAAGACACCATTGACTATAAAAGTATTATATTTTTATTTCTCACACAACTTTTAAATCTATTTTTGGTGAGTTGTATATGTTTGTGTGCACTTTGGATATGTGTACGTTATCATAATATATATATATATATATATATATATATATACATACATACATACATACACACACACACACACACACACACACCGATCTGCCACAACATTAAAACCACCTGCCTAATATTGTGTAGGCCCCCCTCGTGCCGCCAAAACAGCGCCAACACACACCTCAGAATAGCATCCTGAAATACTATTCTTCTCACCACAATTGTACAGAGCGGTTATCTGAGTTACCGTAGACTTTGTCAGTTCGAACCAGTCTGGCCATTCTCTGTTGACCTCTCTCATCAACAAGGCATTTCTGTCTGCAGAACTGCCCCTCACTGGATGTTTTTTATTTTTGGCACCCTTCGGAGTAAATTCTAGAGACTGTTGTGCATGAAAATCCCATGAGATCAGCAGTTACAGAAATACTCAAACCAGCCTGTCTGGCACCAATCATGCCATGGTCAAAATCACTGAGATCACATTTTTTCCCCCATTCTGATGGTTGATGTGAACATTAACTGAAGCTCCTGACCCCTTTCTGCATGATTTTAAGCACTGCACTGCTGCCACACAATTGGCTGATTAGATAATTGCACGGATGATTGTTGGTGACAGATGGGCTGGTTTGAGTATTTCTGTTACTGCTGATCTCATGGGATTTTCATGCACAACAGTCTCTAGAATTTACTCCGAATGGTACCAAAAACAAAAAACATCCAGTGAGCGGCAGTTCTGCAGACAGAAACGCCTTGTTGATGAGAGAGGTCAACAGAGAATAGCCAGACTGGTTCAAACTGACAAAGTCTACGGTAACTCAGATAACCACTCTGTACAAATGCTATTCTGAGATGCGGGTTGGTGCTGTTTTGGCAGCACGAGGGGGACCTACACAATATTAGGCAGGTGTTTTAATGTCGTGGCTGATCAGTGTGTATATATATATATATATATATATATATATATATATATATATATATATATACAGTTGTGCTCAAAAGTTTGCATACACTGGCAGAAATTGTGAAATTTTAGCATTGATTTAGAAAATATGACTGATCATGCAAAAACATTTTATTTAAGGATAGTGATCATATGAAGCCATTTATCATCACATAGTTGTTTGGCTCCTTTTTAAATCATAATGATAACAGAAGTCACCCAAATGGCCCTGATCAAAAGTTTACATACCCTTGAATGTTTGGCCTTGTTACAGACACACAAGGTGACACACACAGGTTTAAATGGCAATTAAAGGTTAATTTCCCATACCTCTGGCTTTTTAAATTGCAATTAGTGTCTGTGTATAAATAGTCAATGAGTTTGTTAGCTCTCATGTGGATGCACTGAGCAGGCTAGATACTGAGCCATGGGGAGCAGAAAAGAACTGTCAAAAGACCTGCGTAACAAGGTAATGGAACTTTATAAAGATGGAAAAGGATATAAAAAGATATCCAAAGCCTTGAAAATGTCAGTCAGTACTGTTCAATCACTTATTAAGAAGTGGAAAATTCAGGGATCTCTTGATACCAAGCCAAGGTCAGGTAGACCAAGAAAGATTTCAGCCACAGCTGCCAGAAGAATTGTTCGGGATACAAAGAAAAACACACAGATAACCTCAGGAGAAATACAGGCTGCTCTGGAAAAAGACAGTGTGGTTGTTTCAAGGAGCACAATACGATGATACTTGAACAAAAATTAGCTTCATGGTTGAGTTGCCAGAAAGAAGCCTTTACTGCGCCAATGTCACAAAAATGCCCGGTTACAATATGCCCGACAACACCTTGACACGCCTCACAGCTTCTGGCACACTGCAATTTGGAGTGACGAGACCAAAATAGAGCTTTATGGTCACAACCATAAGTGCTATGCCTATAGTGAAAAGAATACTATCCCCACTGTGAAGCATGGTGGTGGCTCACTGATGTTTTTGGGGTGTATGAGCTCTAAAGGCACGGGGAATCTTGTGAAAATTGATGGCAAGATGAATGCAGCATGTTATCAGAAAATACTGGCAGACAATTTGCATTCTTCTGCCTGAAAGCTGCGCATGGGACGCTCTTGGACTTTCCAGCATGACAATGACCCTAAGCACAAGGCCAAGTTGACCCTCCAGTGCTTACAGTAGAAAAAGGTGAAGGTTCTGGAGTGGCTATCACAGTCTCCTGACCTTAATATCATTGAGCCACTCTGGGGAGATCTCAAACGTGCAGTTCATGCAAGATGACCAAAGACTTTGCATGACCTGGAGGCATTTTGCCAAGATGAATGGGCAGCTATACCACCTGCAAGAATTTGGGGCCTCATAGACAACTATTACAAAAGACATGCTGTCATTGATGCTAAAGGGGGCAATACACAGTATTAAGAACTAAGAGTATGCAGACATTTGAACAGGGGTCATTTAATTTTTTTCTTTGTTCCCATGTTTTGTTTTATGATTGTGCCATTCTGTTATAACCTACAGCTGAATATGAATCCAATAAGAAATAAAAGAAATGTGTTTTGCCTGCTCACTTATGTTTTCTTTAAAAATGGTACATATATTACCAATTCTCCAAGGGTATGCAAACTTTTGAGCACAAATGTATATGTGAGACACTTCAAAGGAAGGAGGGCCCAGAACACAGGTCTTCACCAACAGGTTCGTTTTATTCAAACAAAAACACGGGCTCCACGGCCACACCGCACAAACAAACTCAAATAACAATCAGGCCTCACAGCCACACAGTGAGACAGTCTTTTCTCTTTTTAGCAGCAGGCACACCAAAATTGTGTTCTATCTCGCTCTTTCTCTCTTCCTTCTGGCGGTGGCATGGCTGTTTACTTGCCGCTCTCCCTAAGCTCACTGGAATTAGAGACAGGTGTTAGACATAACTTAGCTCAGGTGTAAGCACCCTTACCGCTTTCTGCCTCTCTGGACGGACCCTCAACCATGCCCCCGCTGCCACAAATCCCCACCGCCCGACTCAGGCCGGGGAGCCATCCGGCCTGTCTACCACCCCCCCCCCCATTTCTGGAAAGGAAGTCAGCGACAGCCATCTGCGCCCCCAGTCTGTGGACCACCTTGAAATTAAAGGGCTGGAGAGCCAGATACCAACGGGTGATCCACACATTGGTATCCTTTATGCGGTGGAGCCATTGGAGTGGGGTATGGTCCGAGCAGAGGGTGAAGGCCCGCCCCAGCAGGTAGTAGCGGAGGGTAAGGACCACCCAATTGATGGCCAGACACTCCTTCTCCACAGTGCTGTACTTGGTCTCCCTCAAGGAGAGCTTGCGGCTGATGTACAGCACCGGCCGCTCCTCCCCCTCCACCACCTGCGAGAGTAAGGCCCCCAGTCCTCTGTCTGAAGCGTCCGTCTGTAATAGGAAAGGGAGAGAGAAATTAGGTGCATGCAAAAGCGGCCCTCCGCAAAGTGTGGCTTTAATTTGCATGAACGCCTGTTGGCACTGCTCCGTCCACTGGACCGGGTCTGGAGCCCCCTTTTTAGTGAGATCAGTCAGCAGGCTGGTGACATCCAAATAATTAGGCACAAACCTCCTGTAATAGCCAGCCCCAGGATCTGTCTCACCCCCTTTTTGGTCTTGGGTCACGGGCAGGTCGCAAATGACCGGGGTGTTATAATTAGGTTTTATATTCACCTCCAGCCCAAGCTCCGCCCTCTCCGGAACTACCGTAGCCAACGTCACAGGGACTGCCTTCCTCCACAATTTCAGGAGGTTGAGGTGATATATTTTACGTGCGCCCCCTCTATTGGTTCGCTTTACCTCATAATCGAGATCCCCCACTCGTCTTGTGACCTCAAAGGGCCCTTGCCACTTGCCAAGTAATTTGGAGCTCGATGTGGGTAGTAATACAAGTACCTTATCTCCCAGTGTGAATTCCCACAGCCGAGCACCCCTGTTATACAGTCGGATCTGTCATTATTGAGTTTGGAGCAAATTCTCCTGTGTTAGTTGTCCCAAGGTGTGGAGTTTTGCTCTAAGATCAAGAACGACCTGAATTTCATTCTTGCTATTGAAGGTCCCTCCTCCCAAGCTTCGCGGATGGCATTAAGCACCCCGCGCGGGCACCGCCCACATAGCAGCTCGAATGGGGAAAACCCAGTGGAGGCTTGCGGGACATCTCGTACTGCAAATAACAGGGGGTCGAGCCATTTATCCCAATTCCTAGCATCCTCATGCTTGAACTTACGAATCATGTTCTTAAGGGTTTTATTAAAACGCTCCACCAGGCCATCTGTCTGTGGGTGGTAGACACTGGTGCGTATCGCCTTAATGCCAAATAATTTGTAAAGCTTGCGTAGTGCCCGTGACATAAAAGTTGTGCCCTTGTCGGTGAGGATTTCTTTCGGAATCCCCACCCGGGAGATTATCTTGAAGAGTGCCACCGCAACACTACGTGCTGAGATGCTGCACAGAGGCACTGCTTCTGGATATCGCGTTGCATAATCCACTAGGACTAATACAAAGCGATATCCGCATGCTGACCGCTCTAATGGCCCTACGAGGCCCATGCCAATTCTCTCGAAGGGGACCTTGATCAATGGAATGGGATGCAATGGCGCTTTTGGGGTGGCCGGTGGATTCACCAGCTGACATGACTCGTGACTGCTCCAGAGGAAAATCCCCTTCGGGAAATCCCCTGAGGATGGGAGGGGCGGCAGCCTCTCCCCCCCTCATGTCATCTTTTTTTTTTTTTTTTGGGGTGGGGGGATTTTTCCCCTTTTTCTCCCAATTTGGAATGCCCAATTCCCAATGCGCTCTAAGTCCTCGTGGTTGCATAGTGATTCGCCTCAGTCCGGGTGGCGGAGGACGAATCCCAGTTGCCTCCGCGTCTGAGACAGTCAACCCGCGCATCTTATCACATGGCTTGTTGAGCACATTGCCACGGAGACAAAGCGCGTGTGGAGGCTTCACGCCATCCACCGCGGCATCCGCGCTCAATTCACCATGCGCCCCACCGAGAACAAACCACATTATAGCGACCACGAGGAGGTTACCCCATGTGACTCTACCCTCCCTAGCACCAGTGTGACACACTTCAAAGGAAGGAGGGCCCAGAACACAGGTCTTCACCAAATGGTTCATTTTATTCAAACAAAAACACAGGCTTCACGGCCACAAAGCACAAATAAACTCAAATAAAAATCAGGCCTCACGGCCACACAGTGAGACAGTCTTTTCTCTTTTTAGCAGCAGGCACACCAAAGTTGTGTTCTGTCTTGCTCTCTTTTTCTTCTGGCGGTGGCGTGGCTGTTTATATGCCGCTCTCCCCAAGATCACTGGAATTAGAGACATAATTTAGCTCAGGTGTAAACGCCCTTACCGCTTTCTCCCTCTCCGGACGGGCACTCAACCACGCTCCCGCTGCCACAATATATATATATATATATATATATATATATATATATATATATATACATATAAAACATTATTTCAATCGAGTGCCATGTATCACAAAGAAAGCTGAACAATCTCAGGATTGGTTTTAGTTTAGTTTTAGGCGATGAACACTGATGAAAACCTATCTGCCTTACTGGTACCGCAAATTCAGAGTTTGCTGAAACTATGTTTAAACTTTCCTAGCTAGCCACTTAATCCTGCTTTGTGACATAAGCCACAGGTTAAATTAAGTAAACAACCAAAATGTGACGTAGTTTACATCAAAGTAATGCTCATATGCAATCATGGTCAAATAAATAATTGGCTTCCTCATTAATCATGTTAATACCTCTTCATGAGTGTGTGTGTGAATATCTGACGCAAGTTAAATGTTAACAATGATGACTGAATCACCTGCAAACACAAGTTTAATTTAGGCTTAGGTGCGGTGCACTGTTTACACAATGACTCGTGTAGTTAGCCATTGAGAGACTAAAAAAAAAACGAAAAAAAAAAAAAAAAACATCAGAACCCATTTTAGGATATAGTCCAGATGGATAACAGTGGCAATTGCAATTTTAGGTTTACCTTTATGATGCTAATCTGACTGCAAGTCAGCTAAAAGATCTGTGAAGTTCATTGAAGATGAGAAATTGCCTCTACCCTATTGGGTGAAGCTAAAAGTTGTGGCACGGACATCACCAAACAAAGGCAGGCAAATGGCCTTTAGTTGATATGGACAGTCTGCCACTAAAAGGGAAATAAAGTAAAGGTACATATTCAACAGAAGGTGACAACCGCAGTGGTGCATGACACATCTTCGTCAGGGGCACTTGTAATGTAATTTCATGTTCAATAATTAAATACGTTTGTGGCGGCACTATCCACCTTTATCCTGAATGCAGAAGTGTTACACATCAATAATGTGATGTATAGCGTATTAAATTTGTAAAAAAACATGTGACTCAATATGACTGCCAAATGAATAAATGTAAATGTCAATAGTGCTGATACTTTAGTGCCACACCCAAGTAGGTAGATGACTTAGTGATGGCCCAAGGTTAGTAACGTTGATATCATTAACTAATTTGAGTTATGACAGCCAACAACTGCACAAGCTGAGCTAATTTTTACTCCAATTAACACTTAAAATGGTTGTTGTTCTCCATTTGGATCACTCATTTCAGTAGTTTTTACATTGCTTATTATAGAGACCAGAACCAGAGAATGGTCCAGCGGCAATTAGAATCATCATTGCGGAATACTTTAGGAAAACTTTATGCATTGTTCGGGTCATTTTTGACCCGTTTCATTTTAGTTCATTTAATAAAAATGGATTCTTTTATCTGAGTGGTACGAGACTTGGTGATTTTTCCTCCACTTGCTATCTGAACATGCACACAAAAGAAATCTAGACTTGATTCGATGAGTCTGGGTGGTTTTATCAAACAGTAAACCATTCATACTGTTTGGGTCAAATTTGACCCACCACTGGAAATGAATGGATGTGACTAAAACACAGAGCATATTTTTTTATTTGTCAAATAAAAATCAATAAATCAGACACAATGCAGAACACACACACATAAATAAAGGGGTGAGACTATAAAACATCCACAATACATAACAAAAACGCATTCACTCGCATGCGCGCACACACACACAAAGGTTTGTTTGACTATGTTAGTGAAGACTTTTTATGTTTTATATTAGTGAGGCTATTGCTATTTTCTATTTCCATACTCTACCCCAAACCTAACCATAACTCAAACATGTACACATCACTAGATTTAAAGATCAACATAATCTAACCCTTTAGATTTACTGTTGGGGACATTTGGCCCTCACAAGTGTAGATAAACATGTCCACACATACCAAACACCACACTCCCAGGTCCAAATCTGAGTCTGACCCCTCTTTGACAAAGTTTATGCAAGAATTTTGATGTTGTTGCTTGAAACAAATGACTAATTAATCTGTATTTTCTTTGTAGCAATCAGATTTGACACTATATTGGAGCATCATTGCAAAATATGATCCTTCAACACAAGGTTTAAAGAAAAATGCATATACACTCACCGACCACTTTATATGCACACCTGTACACCTACTTATTCATGCAATTATCTAATCAGCCAATCGTGTGGCAGAAGTGCAATGCATAAAATCATTCTGCTCACTACAATTGTACAGAGTGGTTTTCTGAGTTTTCTGAGCCAAGGTTCCCCAATTAGTTTTCACCAAGGGCCAAATTCTGTCAACAATACAAAGCCAAGGGCCACCGCTCTCGATGTTATGACAAAAGTGTTTGTGCTGCTGCTATTATTATTATTATTATTGTTATTGTTAGTATAAGTTCTATTTTTGTTTATTTTGTTTTTGTTGTTAAAAGAGTCACAACATAAATGATTTTTTTCAAAAATGATTTTTTTCAGTATTAGTAGCCTGTTTTATTTATCAAACAATTATGAACAATTTGTTTGCATACAGATACACAAAACTACACAACTTTGCCTGTTGAAAATGAAAAAACTTAAATAAAAAAAAATAATAAATAAAAAAAACTTTAATGAACAATCTGGATCTCCAAACAGTTCCTGCTTATCTCCAAAATGGGATCTCCACCCTGCACTTTCCCTAATTGCAGATTCAATTAATAGACCTATTAGCATCAATATTGTTATTGCTCTTACTTAGATTTTATGGGGGTTAAACTGTACCTGTATTAATTGACATCTACTCCCCATTCAATGAGAGAAGTGACAGTAATGGGCTGAAGCAATACCTCTGATGCTGGGGCTATATTCTGTTGAGACACTTATAAAGATGTGCACTATCCTGGTTCTTGATGATGTTCATTATAGAAAACGATGACTCACAGATGTAGGTGCAGCTGGTACCCCCCGAAAATTATATACTTGAACCCTTTGTACTGCAAACTTAAACCTGGTCTGTTTTTGAAAGTCTTCTTATGGTGTTTTGTCTTAATATACATTATTTTTCACAGACTCTTGTGTGTATAGACCTTTCGTCAGAAGTTCGTCTTACAAAATCAATACAAATTTGGTGTGAACAGGCCTTTAGCGCAGGCCAAACATTTGTCTCTCACGGGCCGGATGTGGCCCGCAGGTCGCCTATTGAGGAACCCTGCCATATGCCTTTCTGTCAGTTTGAACCAGTCTGGCCATTCTCCACTGACCTTTCTCATCAACAAGCCATTTCTGTCTGCAGAACTGCCGCTCACTGGATGTTTTTTTTTTTTGTTTTTGGCACCATTCTGAGTAAACTAGAGACTGTTGTGCAGGTTATTCCCAGGAGATCAGCAGTTACAGAAATACTCAAACCAGCCCATCTGGCACCAACAATCATGCCACGGTTGAAATCAAAGAAATCTAATTTTTTTCCCCATTCTGATGTGGTTGATGTGAATATTAACTGAAGCTCCTGACCCATATCTGCATGTTTTTATGCATTGCACTGCTGCCACACAATTGGCTGATTAAATAATTGAAGTGTAATGAATAAGTAGGTGTACAGGTGTTACTAATAAAGTGGTCGATGAGAGTATATCCAGCGCAAAACTAGTGATAATATCTAGAAATTAAGTTTATGTTTGTTGCTTATAGAGATCAGCCAATGCATGGAGCACTGAAGTCATCTACTGGCCATAGTTGTCATTTCATGTCATTGTTATTTTTATTCCTGCAGATGTCACCAGAGTGCAATGCATTACATATTTTGACGTTTTGACAATCTTTCAATTGACTGAAATGAAGGTTTATATAGAAGTGAAGATAACAGAAAATGTGCTTAATTTATTTGAATATGAATGGAGTAATTGTGTAATTTAGAGGTAAATGAGGTTAAAAAAAATCATAAAATCACAAAAGAAATAAATAACTTTAGTGTTTTTACTTGAAGTTAGCATAATTACATGTATTTCATAAAAAAGTTTATTGACGTTATTTATTAAAGTTTATTGTTTTCAGGTCAAAATTGACCTGAACAGCACAAGTGTTATTCTGTATGAACAATGCACAAGGTTACGTGAATTTTAGCAGTAAGTTAAAACTATGTGAGGGGCTGTTCACACCAAACCCGTCTTTGTGCAAAAAGGCAAGACCCACCAACAGGGGAATAGAACGCAAGTGTCACCAGACGTGTTTTTAAAAGTTAAAGTTCCTTTTAACCTG
Organism: Myxocyprinus asiaticus; assembly: GCF_019703515.2. Taxonomy (NCBI): domain Eukaryota; kingdom Metazoa; phylum Chordata; class Actinopteri; order Cypriniformes; family Catostomidae; genus Myxocyprinus; species Myxocyprinus asiaticus. The sequence goes on from NC_059361.1 coordinate 21,028,387, forward strand.
ACACAGCGTTTAAAAACAGCGAGTTGTGGCGCAATGGTCAAAGATACCGTTTAGCGCATGTTCACATTGGGAAACAATTGAAAACAGAGCAGACGGATGCAAAAACCCTTCTGCGTAAATGGCCCCTAAGAATCTTTGAACATAGAAAACAATACCAAGACTACAAAGTATTTATGTAATTTATTCATTATTTATTTGTCCTTTTTTATGCTTTGGTATTTTTCTCCCGTCTTTGTTACTTTTCTTATTCGTTTATTAATTTTTTACTCTCCGCATAAAGCATGTTGTAACTATGCTTATGTCTTAGATCCTGTGCTAACCAGCTGGCCCCCATCTTCACACAGATCTTCAATAGATCACTGGAGCAGTGTGAAGTCCCATGCTGCTTCAAACGTTCCACTATCATCCCCATCCCAAAGAAACCAAAAATCACAGGACTTAATGACTACAGACTTGTCGCCCTGATGTCTGTGGTCATGAAATCATTTGAGAGACTGGTGTTGGCCCACCTGAAGGACATCACTGGACCCTTTCTAGATCCCCTTCAATTTGCTTATCGAGCAAACAGGTCTGTGGATGATGCAGTCAACATGGGGTTGCATCATATCCTGCAACATCTGGACAGACCAGAGACATATGCAAGGATCCTTTTTGTGGACTTCAGTTCGGCTTTCAACACCATCATCCCAGCTATACTCCAGAATAAACTACACCAACTCTCTGTTCCCATGTCTATCTGTCAGTGGATTATCAGCTTTCTGACGGACAGGCAGCAGCTTGTGAGACAGGGGAAACTCACCTCCAGCACCTGTACAATCAGCACTGGTGCCCCCCACGGATGTGTGCTCTCCCCACTACTCTTCTCCCTCTACACCAGTGACTGCATCGCCAAGGACCCCTCTGTCAAGCTCCTGAAGTTTGCAGATGACACCACTGTCATCGGCCTCATCCGAGATGACGATGAGTCTGCATACAGAAGGGAGGTTAAACAGCTGGCTGTCTGGTGCTGTCAAAACAACCTTGAGCTGAACATGCTCAAAACGGTGGAAATGACTGAACACCCCAACACTGACCCCCCTCACCATTTTAAACAGCACTGTGGCAGCAGTGGAGTTATTCAGGTTCCTGGGCACTACCATCTCACAGGACCTGAAGTGGCAGACACACATTGACTCCATTGTGAAAAAGGCCCAGCAGAGGTTGTACTTCCTTCGCCAGCTGAGCAAATTCAACCTGCCACAGGCGCTGCTGATACAGTTCTACTCAGCAGTCATTGAGTCTGTCCTCTGCACTTCAGTTACTGTCTGGTTTGGTTCAGCTATGAAATCAGACATCAGAAGACTACAAAGGACAGTTCGGACTGCTGAGAGGATTATTGGTTGCCCCCTGCCCCCCCTTCCAGAACTATACATTTCCAGAGAGAGGAAAAAGGCTGGAAAAATCACTCTGGACCCCACTCACTCTGCCCACTACCTTTTTGAACTGTTGCCTTCTGGCCGACGCTTCAGAGCACTGAGCACCAGAACCGTCAGGCACAGGAACAGTTTTTTTCCCTCAGGCTATCCATCTCATGAACAGCTAAATTGCCCCACTGAGCAATAACTATGTGCAATACACAGTTTAGTCTTTCTTATATTTATTCAACACATCCAACCTCTTCTGCCATTTCATTCCTCTGGGAAAAAAAAACAAAAAAACATTTGCACTGTACATAACAGATTTGTATTTGCACTGTACATAACAGATTGTATTAGATTTGCACTACCCATGTGTATGTGTGTATGTATGTATGTATGTGTGTCTGTACGTATGTGTATAATTAGTTTTTCTTTTTTATTATTATCTATTATCTATGTCTTGCTGCTGTTTTTGTATTGTTTTTGTATGATTGTACACTGGAAGACAAATTCCTTGTATGTGTAAGCATACTTGGCAATAAAGCTCATTCTGATTCTGATTCTGATAATGTTTCACACTTTAAACCAGAGATTATTTCGCAGAGACGGGCCATTTCTATGAAAATGAATGGGAGAAATTGGAACGCTCAACCAGGAAGCTCTGAGTACCCAACGGTCAACGGATGTAGAAAGGAAGTCCCGCCTTACAGTTAAAAGAGCAGATCACCTTTTAGGAACAGACATAACCTGCCGATCAACTCTAGAGCGCGCATGCGTATTAGCTATACAAGCCGGGTAAATTGCGTTTTTTAGCGTAATATGAGGTAAAGAATCACAATTTATGATACCAGTATTGTCAGATTTTATTGTTGATTTGAAATATGTTCTTTGATCGTAATCTTGACCAACTGTATTTGACAGTTTGGTTTTTCTCCATTCAAGTAGATAAGAGCTGTACTGGCATGACTGGAAATAATCTCCTGAGAGAGTTCCAAAAATGGCTGACAGTGGACTGACTTGCTAGGCAGACTTTGCTTTAAACCCAGCAAACACAGAAAGTTCCCTTAAGGCTAGGCTATAGTATGAACCATACAGTTTGGTAATTTTTTTTTAATTTTTATTTTTTTTTATTATTATTATTTTAAGGGGCACAAATTCCTAACATTCTAGGAACATTCTCTTTTAAATATAAAATACCTAACTTTCCCAAACCGTTCTGGGAATCAAAAGATGTTAGTTGGAAATGTGGGCTGGTCCTGAGATTATTGTGGACAATTAAGGCACGCCTACCTCCGCAGCTATCCAATGGCACAAAAACTTGAGCACAACTTGTTACACGGCGAGATAATGACCTATCATCATCCATTAGCTCATGCCTTCATGTACCTGTCTCTAGTTTCAAGCTAGTATTCTGTGCACCTGTTGGTGATGTGATGGGTCTGGTAGATATTTAGTGTTCATTTACTTCACAAATTTATCTTTTAATTTCGTCTGTTTTTAACACTTCTACTTTTTGGAGGGTTGCCGGTGTACACAGGTGGAATAGTCGTTTGTTTGTTCTTTCGAAAGTTTAAAGATGGATCAAGCTGACCTTCGGAGACTTTTCGCGGCGTGTGATGGAAATAGGTCGGGAAGAATCGAATACGTGGACTTCATCAATGTTTGTCGAGAGCTTAATGTCCCTGCTGACGAGATCAGGACTTTATTCAACAAGTTCGACCTGGACGGAGACGGATACATTAATTTCAACGATTTTTCGTCCAGTTTTCAGGAAGTATCCGAAGCCCTCAATCTGGCTTTGTTGGGCAGGAGTTTGCAGAATCAGAGAAGCGCTTGGGGTGAATTTGAAAACACATTAGACGGTGATGTGGCCTTTTATTTGGGAAGGTATGAAAATGGTTGGGACATGAATATTTTGGAATATGAAGTGATGTAGGCTACCACAAAATTGTTCCTGTTTGTTTCCTTATCGGGTGATTCTCACGAAACCTGGCAAAAAAAATTGCCTGGTCCTACTTTACTCCACAATCATTTTGCATACTGAAAATAATATTTTTAGGACCATTTAAAGGGATAGTTCAACCAAAAATGAAAATCCTCAACATTTACTCACCTTAATGCCATCCCAGATGTGTATGACTTTGTTTCTTCTGCTAAACAGAAACGAAGAATATTTCAGCTCTGTAGGTCCATACAATGCAAGTGAATGGTGACCAGAACTTTGAAGGTCCAAAAGGCACATAATGGTTGCATAAAAGTAATCCATACGACTCCAGTGGTTAAATCCAAGCGATATGATATGTGTGAGAAACAGATCAATATGGTTTTTTTTAATTATTTTTTTTTATTTTATTTTTTACTATAAATGTCCACTTCTACGTTTTATTTAGGAAATTCGCATTATTCGTGAATATCACCACCTATTGGGCAGGGAGGAAAATTAATAGTAAAAAATGACTTGAATATTTATGTTTCTCACCCACACCTATTAAATCACATCTGAAGATATCGATTTAACCACTGGAGTCCTATGTATTACCTTTATGCTGTCTTTTATATGCTTTTTGGACCTTCAAAGTTCTGGTTATCATTCACTTGCATTGTATGGACATACAGAGCTGAAATATTCTTCTATAAATCTTTGTGTTCAGCAGAATAAATCAAGTCATATGCATCTGGGATGACATGAGGGTGAGTAAATAATGAAAGGATTTTCTTTTTTGGGTGAACTAACTTTGTGACATTATTTTCATGGTAGTTGGGGGTAAAAGGCACTTGCGATTTATTATTTTCTCCCAAAACACTAAATGGCAACAAAAACAGCCATAGAACTTGTCTTTCCTAAACACTTTTGTCACTATGAACTACAAAATTATCCTGATTTATCTCGTGAAAGGTCCATGTAAAGGTTGATTTTTTTTTTTTTTTTTTTTCGATGTAATTGATCAACAATTTAATATATTTTGAAATATTGCAAATTTATGTATTGATGATCCCTGAAAATATCACATTTGACAATTGTTCAAGGAGATTACATCAATAGATTACCACCCCCCCTCATTACCGCAAGGCAAAAAGAGGGTCATTTTGATATTCTCATTACTGAAATCATAGGCCGTGGTACTGTCTTTTAATATTTACCTATTTTAACTAAATTATTGTAAAACGGTATCTTTTGTAATTCAATCATAATTGAACAATGGGAATAGTAAAAGGAAAAACATCTAGACGTGTTACAGTAATGAGAAGTTTATTTTATTTATTTAGGGTTAATAATGATCAGAACATTTTCTTGACAAGTTTCGTAAGAATCAACTGATCCTGTTTTGTGAGGGCCTCTTTGTTCAGTTTGTTCATCTAAATTGTCAATATGCGCATAGACAACTGGATTCTAGATAATGTCTGAGACATCCTTTTGGATTATATTGTTTCTTCCCTTTTTATTATGTCTGCAGGCAGTTGGATCTGTTGAGTGAGTTGTATGAACAGATCCACTCCACATCAGATGAGCTGTTACTGCAGCAATATGAGGATCTCATCAAGTCCCTTTTGGCTGAAAGCAGAGAGCACAGGATGGAGAGTGAACAACTGGAGACCAGTCTGCGAAGGTGAGAAACATTTCCAGGATTCAGCTGGGATGCTGTTGTGAAGAGAAACAGATGTTGCTACAGCTGGTTGTGCTATGAGATTGTTAAATGTGCAATATCTTGGCCAAGGTGTTCCCACTACAACAGATATTATGAAGGACAATCATACTTGTAATATTAATGTATCTCAAAGTCTTTGAATAATCCCATCACACTTCTGAATGGGTTTGTCATTGGCCAATCCCTTTTACAGTACTTTATCAACAGAGCTTAGTATATTACTTAATTACTAGTATTGTCAAGATAAATTCAGTCAAGTGCAGTTGTGCTGTAATGTTTTTATTGCTTTAGCACTGGCCCTGCTCAAGCTACAAAAAGAGTTTCGGGCCAGTTGATGGAAGTGCCACTTGCCATTTCTGGCCTGTGACACATCGTTACTTAATGTTACATTAGTTAAACATTTGAATTTCGGTGATATATTTTGAACGTTGTTGTGAATTCTGCTGATTTCACTTTAATTAAACTTTCAATTTTTAAATTAAGTTTCTCAATCTTAAAACCATAACATTTATCTAGCTGGCAAATACAGAAGGATTTGTAGAAATTGTCAATGATTTGTGATTGTCTTGAAAGTAAGAATGGGTGGAAAATTAAAAATCGATCAGTAATGTTTTTATTTGTATGCTGTAATTTTCCAGCAAAGCTAGTTTATTGTAAAGGGAACATAACATGAAATGAAAAATTAAAAATATTATTCCTGGCATATATATACAAAAATACATTGCTAGAAATGAAAGGGGGGGGGGTTTGTGGTAGGGCCAATTTTTGGAGGGTTTAAAGGCAGAAGTTTGAAGCTCATTTTATTAAACTAATTCTTCTGTTAAAACTCGTGTATTATGAGCTGTAAAGTTTAAGTTAAGGTTTTACATTTCTTCATGGCAACGAAGTTGTAAAATTGGATTTAACTTTGCACAGAAAAGGTTAGTAAGTGATTTTATCACACTAAAATCATGTTAACATGCATGTTGTTTGTCTTGTGGGTATACTTTTGAAACAATGAGTATTTTAATGTTTATATGTATTACCCCCATTCAGTTCCATTGTAAGTCCCTTACTGGAACGTGTGTGTGTGTGTGTGTGTGTGTGTAATTAATATTAGGGGCAAGTCAACGTTTTGTGATAATCTATATCATGCCACAAATTGTCAATTGAGCGTAACTACTATTGAACCCGAAAAATTCCTTATCTACTATATGGTTGGGTGGAAACAAAAGCCTGAAAAACATTTTATTCTATAAGCATTTAATGGCTTCAGGTTCTAAAGCTTTCACTGTAAAATTTAGATTTCTTTCCTTAAGGAAGAAGGAAATTGAAAAACAGTCTTTGGGTTAGGGTTACTAAGCTTGCATATCTTCACTTTTCACAGAAACCAGAATGTCATTTTCTACTTTGTAAATTATTGGCAGAGTGCTTTAATAGGTGTGGACACATTTTGAGAGCTCTGTTTTCTGTAAGATATAGTCCATGGCCTTTACTGTGTGTTTAGTGCAATGCTGTTTGTTTCATCCCGGGTCCACTTTACACACTTGCGGCTCCTGTTCTCAAGAGCCCTGCCTTCTTTCCTCCCTTTCCTTTCGTCAGAAGTTTGCTCAACTGCACCCGCTTAATGATTACTGTATGATAAGACTGTGTAGCTTAAAGGAGTAATTCATCTCTCCAGTTGTAGCTCCTCAGGGAGCACGATTTCTTTGAGATCTGGATGTAGGTGAAGCTGGATGCATTAAATGGTATCCCAACAATAAGACTGGGATTAAAAGACTTCATAGTTGGCACTGGGTGCTGAAAGTGTGCTGTTTGACGAGCTGTGCTTTTGCTTGTTATCAACAGAACGGAGGAACTGAGCTGCAGTCAGTTAGCAGAGATGGAAGAAGACTTGCAGCAGCAGCTGGCCCACACAGAAGAGAGGGTCAGGGAAGAGGTGAGAAGACAGACCGGTTTGGTGTGCAATGATCAGAATGATTATGAATTGGCACATTTGCATATTTGTATTTATTGTTAAATGTAAAGGAATCATTTTCCTTAAATTCTGTCATTATTTACTCATCCTCATGGCATTCTAAACCAGTTTTTTTTTTTGTGTGTGTGGAAAAAACATTCTAGCTGTTTTTTTTCTGGGAATATCAAGCTCGAAAATGACAAGAGCCCATACGAATTGTGCACTATATTCCAATTGTTCTGCTGTCATAAGATAGCTTTATGTAAGGAATAGACTGAAATGTAAGTCACTATTTTTCATTTGGAACCAAGTTTAAAATGACGTGTGACAATTTTCATTTGAGTGAATATACTTTAACAAGAGAAAGCAATACTTTCCTGAATTCATGGGGACATTATTAATAGTACCACAATGTCTTTGTATATAAACATGTATATTTCAACAGATTTTGTTCTGTCTCTGTAAAGGGAAAAGAGATTTTCAGGTGCGACTTAGTGGTTCACCTTTTATTCTTGTAGACAAGTGTGCAGTTTTTAAAAGGATGGCCAGCCATACGCTGTGCACACAAAGGCTTCTCTATGAGAGCTTGTAAATGCCTCTTTATTAGGCCTGTGCATATAAAGAAAACACTCTTCTTTGGTTTCATGCATACAGGAGCAAAAGAAATTGGACGAATCCATTGCTATGCTCCAAATCAAGCATGAAAATGAGCTGGCAGACCTGCAGGCAGCAATAGAGGGGCTCACAAAGGTGGGAGAATGATTTGGTGTTTTCAGAAAGGAAGTGGGATTCTCATTTTGTCAATGCGTGTACTTTGTCAATATTTGGCTGTTATATTCTGTGTAACTAATGCTTTGTTGCTCGCATTGCCTCCAACATTAGCAATATCAAGAGGAGTCCAAATTAAAGAGCCCCAGAGAAGATGCTATCAAACTGAGAGTACAGATTAAAGATCTAACACAGGTACTCTATGAATAAGATATTCTGCCCAATCCCAAGTGCTACTGTCCAAATACATTTGTGACCTTGTCAGCTTTCATTTCTCCATTCTTCTATAGGAGAATGAAGAGCTGAGAACTTCTCTCATGAAAGCCCAGATGAACATCTCCATTCTCCAAGTAGAGTTGGACAGATTAAAAAATGCCTTCACAGATCAGAAACTCCAACATGAGAGGTAGGAACATAAAATTCTGAATTGATTAATTAGTGGTGCTTGCTTATAGTAATCTAAGGTAATGATACCTCATTGTGCGGCTTGAGGAGAGGTGTGCTTTTCACCCACAACACAGCATTCTGGCGGCAACATTTGCACAAGCAAGCACCTCTCAAATCTATAAATCTTCTTAAATTGGGCTTCTCAAGAATAAGTACCCTGAGGCATTAATGCTGTCATTTGTTTTTACACTTATCCTCCAAGAATTCTAATCCTATTTAAGAAAAAAAGATCTTAATGTGTCCACTTTTCTCACAGAGAAAGCGATGACCTTCAAAAGATGGTGATGGAATATCAGTCTTACTCCAGCCATATAGAAATGCTCCAGTGAGTCTATTCAGTTTTATTCTGTAATGGTCACTTTGACAGTTTGCTGTTCTGTTGCTCATCAGTATTATTGGTAGTGAAGTAATGCATCCATTACATAATGTGTGTTTTAAAGGGATACTTCACCCAAAAATGAAAATTCTCATTTACTTACCCTCATGCCATCACAGATGTGTATGACTTTCTTTCTTCTGCAGAACACAAAGATTTTTAGAAGAATATTACAGCTCTGTGGGTCCATACAATGCATGTGAATGGTGACCAGACCTTTCAAGCTCAATCAAAAAGGCAGCATAAAAGTAATCCATATGACCGTAGTGGTTAAATCCATGTCTTCAGAAGCAATATGATAGGTGTGGGTGAGAAACCGATCAATAGAAATATCGCTAGGTCACTATGACTGAAATGTATTTTATTGGTTTATTCATTTATTCACATTTTTTGCAAGTCAACTTAAGCACAAAAAAGAAAAATCAATTATAATGACCATCAGAGATTCCGCAAGGAATTTCACACAATCGCCAGATGAAATAAACCAGATTTTTCTTACCTTTTACAGTAATTTATACTACTCCAAAAATAATTTGGATCCAACAGATGTTAAATATTTTTTGGATAATATAACTACCTAATTTAACAAAAGAACAAGCAGACCTCTTAGACTCTCCTTTAACAATCTCTGAATTACATAATGCATTAAATCAGATGACTAATAATAAAGCACCAGGACCAGATGGATACCCTGCAGAATTCCTGAAACATTTCTGCCATATGTTTGAGCTGTTATCCTTCAGAATGGTTACAGAAATGTATACCAAAGGCCAGATACCAGCTCAAATGAATACGGCATCAAAACTATTATTGAACCATTCTGAAAATTCTAATATAGGAGTAATATCCAAAACTCTCTTATCTCACTTGGAGACGGTAATCAATTATCCATAATGACCAAACCGGTTTTATCAAGGGCAGACACTCTTCCACTAATGTAAGAAGGCTTCTCATTCTTATTAGTACATCACAACAAAATCATTCCCAGGCAATAATAGTTTCTTTGGATGCAGAAAAGGCATTTGACAAAGTCAACTGGAAGTTTCTTTTTAACACTCTAGAGAAATTTGGCTTTGGAAAATCATTTATTCATTGGATACAGACAATATATAATGCACCGAAGGCTTCTGCCATCGCTAACGGGATCACATCACAAATCTTTATACTACATAGGGGAACCAGGTAGGGATGCCCTCTCCCCTTTACTTTTCGCAATCTTTTTTTGAGCCATTACCCAGCGAACAAAAAAAAAGGTCCTCGGAACGTCCCCTAAATGGTCTCTACGAACGTCCATGTGTAGGGTCCTCCTGATGTTCACAGAGGCCATTTAGGGGACGTTCTGAGGACATTTTTTTGTTAGCTGGGACTTTCACTTAAAGTCCTTTTGAACGTCATTTTATTTTACTTCTCGGCTAACCAAAGAAAACAGACGTGAGAAATTGGAAGGAACAAAAGTACATTTATTGAACAATTGGGGGGGTGTGTGTGTGTGTGGCGTCCGCCAGCGAACATTACAAAGCGGACCTAAGTGGACGTTCGCAACGTCTGAGGGACGTCCCGTTTGCTGGGTCAAAAATCACAAAGTAAAAGGTATACTATCTACAGATTTGGAACACTATCAACTTGTATGCAGATGATGCATTACCCTACCACCAAGACCCTTTAAATTCTTTGACAGAAGCATTTAATCTAGTAAGAGTTTTTCACAACTCTCGATTACACTGTAAACTGGACAAAATCAACAATACTACTTATTACAAGCAGCTCATGGAATCCTTCAACCCAACACCCACATTTCTCACTCCTGATTGGCAATATCAAACATTTGGATATTCACGTTTTCCCCCAGGCTGTCAGAACTCTGTAATTTAAATTTTACTCCACTATTGACTAAAATTAGCAATGAACTAAAACACTGGAATAACTTCCCATTCTCCCTAATGGGATGGATTGCAACTGTCAAAATGAAAATCCTTCCTCAAATGAACATTCTCAATGATTCCTGTTAAATCCACAACAAATTGGTTCCAATCACTAAACTCTGCTCTATCCCACTTTTATTGCAAAAATAAAAAGGCAAGAATCAGGCTATCCACTCTTCAGAAAAATAAACTTCAGGGAGGACTGAACACCTGTTTCCTTTTTTTTTTATATACAATATATATTTTATTTGGCAAATCAATTACCTATTAAATGGATACAGCTAACACTTCTTCGAATCCATGGCTTGTACTGGAACAAGATGAATGCAATAATATCAAACTAGGTGATCTACTCTTCACTGGCACAAATATCGAATGTCACAAGTGTTTAAATGTATTAATCTCCTCAACTCTGATGGCCTGGTGGAAGATTCTAGAAATTACACACTGAAAGATGCAACCTTGCATGTATACACCACTCTGGCACAATCCTGACTATGGGTCTAATAAATTAACTCTTTATTTTAGCAAGTGGGAACAAAGTGGAATAACGTACCTCCACCATGTCTTCCATGATAACAAATTTATTTAGATTTCTCAATTTCAAATCCCAAATGGAAATTTTACTCAGAATTTGCAAATTTAAAACACCAACAAAATAAATATTACCCTCAAACTTCATCTATATTTTTCAAAAAGATTATGACTTCATCCTCTAAACAAATATTATCCAAATTATATAAACTCATTTTCAATACAGATTATTCAATATCTTTACCTATTCATAAATGGGAGTCAGATTTGTCTTTTTCTCCTGACCCAAACTTCTGGTGTCAGATTTGTAAAAATACATTTTCAGTGATTTTAAAAAATACAAATTTAAAACGCATTCAATATAAAACCATTCGTAGAACACACATTATACAATACACGAAATAGGTTTATCTAACTTGGAAACCCGTACTCAATGTAATCTTAACATCCCTGATACATACTCGCACGCCTTATGATATTGCACACCGATACATCATTTTTGGGCAGAGGTAACCGATAAACTATCAAAGTCCAAGGTCCCTCTCTCCCCCTTTCTCTGCATCCTTGGAGATTTATCAGAGCTTGATCCCACATCTCTATACTAAGCCTATATATAATACACACACAGCTCTAACAATTGCAAAGAAAGCTATTTTACAAAACTGGAAAACTTAAAATCATTAAGCATCAATCATTGGTATGTATATGCATTAAACATTTAAAAAAAAAAAAAAAAACCGATCAATATTAAAGTCCTTTCACATTCTGAAAGTGGAGAGATATAGGATGTATAAATGGGTACTCATTTTTGGGTGAACTAACCATTTAATGGATGGGATGTATATTCCGTGAAGCTCAATAAAAATATTCTGAGGAAATGGATTTTCTTGTAGCTTGCATATTAGAAATGCCATGGATTTAAATGTGACGCATGTTCTCCATATCAGGGAAATCAACAAGAAGTTGTATGACAGCAACGATGGGTTACGCTCTGCTCTGAGCCAGGATAATGCCTCTACAAAGAGACTGGTAGCTATTTCATTTGTTTTGAATTAAAAACATTTCTCAGGTACTGCTTTATTTTCAGCCTAATCAAATATTTGGATTTGCACCATACATAGACTGGCAGCCAAATGTTTGGAATAATGTACAGATTTGCTCTTATGGAAATTTGGTACTTTTATTCACCAAAGTGGCATTCAACTTATCACAATATACAGGTATAGTCAGGACATTAATAATGTGAATTTACTATTACAATTTTAAACTTAAACTATTTTCAAAGGGTTCTCATCAAGAAATCCTCCACATGCAGCAATGACAGCTTTGCAGATCCTTGGCATTCTAGCTGTCAGTTTGTCCAGCTACTCGGGTGACATTTAACCCCACACTTCCTGTAGCACTTGCCATAGATGTGGCTGTCTTGTTGGGCACTTCTCATGCACCTTACAGTCTAGCTGATCCCACAAAAGCTCAATGGGGTTAAGATCCATAATACTCTTTTCCAATTATCTGTCCAATGTCTGTTTCTTTGCCCACTCTAACCTTTTTGTTTGTTTCAAAAGTGGCGTTTTCTTTGCAATTCTTCCAATTAGGCCTGCACACCTGAGTCTTCTCTTTACTGTTGTACATGAAACTGGTGCCGAGCGGGTAGAATTCAATTAAGCTATCAGCTGAGGACATGAGGCGTCTGGAAATGGGGCCTGTCTAGATTTTTTCAAATAGTGATGGTGCTGTTTTTCTTACATCAGTAATGTCCTGACTACACTTTGTGATCAGTTGAATGCTACTTTGGTGAATTAAAATACCAATTTCCTTCCGAATCAGCAAAATCTGTACGTTATTCCAAACTTTTGGCCGCCAGTGTAAATACACAGCTGTGTCTAGAATGTTCTGGAACTCATTTGAATGTACATAACGTGTCATTAAAGTATTTACTCTTCTGCAGCCCTCCCCCCAAAATGATGTCCTTCCTAGGAAAATGAAACCAGTTCGGCAGAGCACAATGAATCGGAGCAGGTGGTTATGAACTCTTCAATATTTGTTGCAGTTATACCTTGATGAGAAGGAATACAGAGTAAAGATGCCGCCTTGTTTCATGGCTGACATTTCTGTCTGGCACTTTAAAGTTATACTAATGAAGAGGACTCAATGGCCCTGGTTAAGAGCTGGGCTGATAAGTATTTGGACAGTGGAGTTTCCCTACAAACGGACACAGAGCCAATGTCCGGCAGCGATTATGACAGTGATGACAGCCATCATTTAGTGGAAACAGTGCATCATAGCTACTCTTATATTCCTGCTGAGCTGGAGGTAAGCCTGCAATAAGCTTTAATATACTGTATGATGTAGTTGAAGATTTGACGTAAATATAGTACATGTTAATATAGTTAATACATATCCCTTGGTTGAATAACAATGTCTCATAGGTTTCAGACCTGAAGTCTGAAGCTATGGAACCTGTAGCTCCTAGAACAGTTGGCTCAATGGCCTCTTCACTACGACGCCGGTTGTCTGCTTTTCCTGTTAAGGTACTTGATACACCTTTTAGTTTGCACAAATGTGGTTGGAAATCTGAATTTGTATGACTGCAACAGAAATTTTTGCTCTCACATAATGTTCTCTGCTGAAAAGTCCAACATTACTGGTCACCAGCTTATGTTGTGTTTTGGGTGCTGGCTCCCCAGCATGGGTCGCTGGGGAGCTGGTGTCTCCACCAGGCTTTTAAACTAGCTTAGCCAGCTTCATCAGAAAGACTGGTCAACCAGCTTCAACAGCTAGTTTTTGCTGGTGAAAAGCATGGCTAACCAGCCTAGACCAGCATGGGGGGGTGTGAAAAAATACACTGCCTCAGAATGTTACTTCCCTTAAAAACATCCATTCCTCCATTAATCTGTTTGCTGGGCAATTTTGTACTGTACAGCAAACTGAAGCAAACCTGTGTGAGACAGATGACCTTGCTCCAGTGTACCGTCTGGTGTTGGCTGGGGATGCTGGGTCAGGAAAATCCAGCTTTTTACTACGACTGAGTCTCAATGAATTCAGAGGAGATATACAAACCACTCTTGGTGAGAAAATGAAAGACATTTGTCAATTGGGATATAAACATGTTTATCTACTGTTACAAATGTGAATACTGCAAGTATTGAGAATCTGTATAGCACTAAGAATTGATTCTTGCAGGTGTTGATTTTCAAATAAAGAAGATGCTTGTGGATGGAGAGAAAACAAACCTTCAGATCTGGGACACTGCTGGACAGGAAAGGTATACACTTGGCTTTGTGTGGTTATGTGTGTTTCCAAATCTTAAAAGGTATAGCTCACCCAGAAATGAAAACTGTCATTATTTACTCGGCCTCATGTTGTTCCAAAACCATAACTTTCTTCCATGGAGCATAGACTGATACGTTGGGCAGAAGGACAACCTCAGCGACCATTTACTGACATTGTATATAGAGAGAAAAAGGCAACGGAAGTGAATTGTGACTGAGACTAACATACTGCTTGGTGTCCTTTTTTTGTCTTCCTTTTTGAAGAAGGAAAAAGTCAAACAGGTTTTGAAGGACATGAGGGTGACTAAATTACTTAATTTTTGGGTGAATTGTCCCTTAATGGTGACCATGCATCTGAAGGTTAGGCAACACCTGCTTTGTCAATCTGGATATTATTAAAAGCTTTCAAGCATTCCTTTTTAAATGTGTTGGCTATTAATAGCATTCAAGTATCTTGGGGTTGTAAAGTGGGTTGTGCTACTAGTTTTACTGTTCTCTAAACGGCTTTTAAAGGGGTTAAGCAAAGAGTCTTATAATAACCCTTAACTAAAGGAATGTTCTGGGGTTTTTTTTTTTTTTTTACCTAATGTTTATGTTCTGCATCTGTGGCATGCTGTTGATTTTTACCACAGATAGTTTTGTCCTGCTGTGTTTATAAGCAAATGGGGAATGTTTATTTTAAATTATTCAGACATTTAGAAGGCCGGTGGGTTTAAAAGAAGAAATTTGAACCTTGTATTTTGTTAGAAGCACAGGAAGTTTTAAAGGGATGGTTCACCCAAAAATTTGAATTTATTTATTCACCCTCATGCCATCCCAGATGTGTTTGACTTTCTTTTGCAGAACACAAAGATTTTTAGAAGAATATCTCAGCTCTGTAGGTCCATACAATGCAAGTGAATGGTGACCAGACCTTTCAAGCTTCAAAAATCGCAAAGACAGAATAAAAGTATTCCATATCACTCCAGGGGTTTAATGTTTTCTGAAGCGATGCAATCACTGGGTGAGAAACAGATTAATATTTCAGTCCTTTTTTACTGTAAATCTCCACTTTCACTTTCCGATTTATAGTAAAATAGGACTTAAATATTGACCTGTTTCTCACCCACACCTATCATATTGCTTCTAAAGACATAGATTTAACCACTGGAATCATATGGATTACTTCTGACTTGATGGGATTTTTAAAGTTTCAAGGTCTAGTTGCCATTCACTTGCATTGTATGGACCTACAGAGCTGAAATATTCGTCTATTAAATAAACCTTTGTGTTTTGCAGAAAAGTCATTTTTGGTGAACTATTCCTTTTAAAACTTTGGTTGATCCTGTACAGTTATCTAAACGGCCCTGTTGATGTGGAACTTGGGTTGGTAAGCTTTTTTTTTTTTGTGTATTGTATAATGTGTGTTCTATGCTACGTGTAATATCCGTGTTACGGTTATAAGCTACTTTTGAAACTGTGTGGTAGGGGCATATTTTTAGTTTATTTGTGGTTCTACCCACTTGCCTGCTAAGTTTCCATAATAAGTGTATTTACTGTAAATGGATTTCCTGTATGTCTATAAACACAGGGATACATTGAAATTCCATATGGTACCTTGACATTAGGTTGAAAATAACTCTGAATATTCCTGTAAACTTAGAATATATTGATGAATATAATAATAATAAAAATAATGTAATGTTACAGCAGGTAGACCATTCTTTTTCAATTATATTCTTTTGGCAAAAATGTATTTGTTACTTTATTCGTTTACAGGTTCCGCAGCATTGCCAGGTCATACTTTCGCAAAGCACATGGAGTGCTACTCTTGTACGATGTCACATCTGAGAGCAGTTTCCTAAATGTTCGTGAATGGGTGGAACAGATTCGGGTACATTGACTCATTTTGTTTTGACATTTCTTTGTATCAAAATGTGTTGTCAGAATTCTGTTAATGCATGACGATTGTGCTGATTGAGCAAAGTACCTTTTTCCCCCTCACAGGAGTCAACAGATGAGGACATCCCAATGTGTGTGATAGGCAACAAGGTGGATTTGAGGGCTGAGACGCCAGAGGCAAATTGTGTGAGTGCATTCCATGGGGAAAAGCTTGCTATGGTGAGTGTCATGTCAGTTTTATGTGGAAAGAATGTAATAACTATCATAATTCTAATGGCTGCTGTTTATGACAATAGGCTTACAATGCCCTTTTCTGCGAGGCAAGTGCAAAAGAGGGGACAAATGTTGTAGAGGCAGTTTTACATTTAGCAAGGTAAGATATCTTATCAGTTCTTTCAAACTCATTCTAACACCATTTAGAGGCTTTAAACCGGTCATTTATTATCACAGGGAAGTAAAGAAACATGCAAAACTGAGACGGAGGTCACGGTCGCAGGTTAAGCTGAGCCTTCACAATCGGAGAAAGACGCTGAGCAACTGCTGTGGAGTTTAAGTCTTGCTGGTCATTACTTGGATACACCCTAGAGATGCCAAGATTAATTCTTAAAATTATATTAAAGTCTGTGCTTTGTAGTCAAGGTAACTCTTTAAAACGGTCAGTAGTTGTTAATTCTACCACATTAAGTCATGTCCTTTATTTGAACCATGTTGTGGCAAAACTAGCCACATTGGTTTTTTTTAATGGACTTGGGTCACTTTTTAATTTTTTTTTAAACTTGGACATCTTGGTATGTTTAGTAGTCAGTGTTTTAAGCACCCTGATCAAATGTATATTTGTATATTTGCCTATAAATTATCAAGTCACTTCAGGGTTTAGTGGTTTTGTTTTTTTTTTTGTTTTGTTTTACATGCTGTAATTATTTGAATTATTTGTTTCTAAGGACATGTTCATATAAGTGTTTTTAACATTTGTGTTAAATAAAAATTTTAGACTAACTCAAATGATTTTTATTCATTATTTGGGTTTAATTCAGAACCTGGAAACCCTGCAAGTTCTGACGTGATCTGCAGCACTACTGTTTTTTTTATTTTATTTTTTTTATCCTATAGTAAACTATCCAACTTTCAAGAAGAAAAAAATGGTTTTATATTATAAAACCCATTTCACATATCTTTTGAAACAATAGCACACTCTTTATGTACACTTTATTCAGCAATTTCAAGAAAAGGAATGGTATATAAAAGTCTATAAAAGAGTATGCAGTTCCAAGATGATCTGTTATTCTTGGTTTTTACATTGTAAATGCTGATCAAGAAAAGGAAGACCTGTGCACAGTTAAGTTAATACCCAATCAACCAAAGTCAGTACAAGTATTAAATGTTATGAAAGAAAACAAGAACTGTGAAATCAAGACCGACAAAAATAAATCCCCAATTAAGCCTAATGACATCAATGGTAACAGGTTTGCTGTTGTCTTTGGACTATTTGGATTTAGGTTCCATTTTCGCATTGGCTTTCTTTTGTTTCTGTTGCATTATTTCTGCATCTCTAAAAAAGAAGGAAAAAAAGTACTTGCAATAAAGTGTCCCAAAATAAGTGTTTTGAAGTGTAGCACATTTTGAATGCTTGGATTCACTGGAACAAAGCAATATCAACATCAACGTTGTAGGTTACCTCTGCTTTCTGGCAGCAGCAGATAAACCGTCATCATTTCTCTTGCCCTTGTGCATGTCACTTTGCTTCTTGGCATTTTTCTGGCGAGCAAGTTCACGCTGATTTCCCCCTACAGTGGACAGTCAAATGCTGAATATCAGAGATTTCATCTAAATGATGCATGCATGATTAAGAAATAAATTATATGGGAATTTTTTTTTATTTTTTATTCAATAAAAACATTACACATTATTACAAATATTAAACATTACACAAGATGTGTATGAAAATACTTATTAAACCAAATAAATACAAAGAGAATGAGGTTTCCAACTTTGTCTCTAATAACTACAGAGGCTGTGGCATGAGGCATGTTATATAAGTATTTGATTAGAGAACGAATAGCAACCATTATAATGAGGCGTATACATGACGCAACAAAACATGTCTATAAAAGCCCAAATATGGATTTAGAATAAATATAACATAAATCACATTATGCGGTGTAGCAACGGCAATATATTAATACGAATTCAGACTTTAATTCTGTCCAGTCAAGCTTTAACTCGGGAGTCAGTCAAACCTACAGGCCTCACGCGTCACAACCCGAGACATGAGCTCTCATAAACATACTGCTATAGTGAACCCAAGTGAGACATAGTCATTTATACTCACTGGTCATTATTATTATTTTCTAAATCAGTTTTATCCGGTTTTCAGAGTAGCTCACCCAAAGGGCCGCTATCTTATTTCCTCACCAACGAACTGATGCTCTGCTGTCTAGCGTCAAACTTCCTCTGGAAAAATCCGCAGCATCACGAGAACTATCAGGACGAAGGGGAATGATTTGATTGGATGAGATGTGTGACGTCATGCACGAGAACCGTTCTCATTGGTAAAAGCTGGTCTTTTTACTGCATAATGTTACAAAATAACTTAAAAACGTTGGATTGCTCATGAAAGCCTCACAATTAAAGGTTAGGTTTTGATTATATTTCGTTGATGATATCGCTTTCTGGATACTGAATAAATATTTACACGGTATGAGTAGCTGAATTCAAGGATGCCAACAGGTGAAAAATGCGAGACAGGTGTGAAAGAACATGAGAAAGATCTTATTAAAGAGATAGTTCACCCAAAAATAAAAATTCTCTCATCATTTACTCACCCTCATGTCATACCAGATGTGTATGACTATCTTTCTTCTGCAGAACACAAAGATTTTTAGGAGAATATTTCAGCTCTATAGGTCCATACAATGCAAGTGAATGGTGACCAGAACTTTGAAGGTCCAAAAAGCACATAAAGGCAGCATAAAAGTAATCCATATGACTCCAGTGGTTAAATCCATGTTTTCTAAAGCGATATGACAGGTGTGGGTGAGAAACATTTAAAAATATTTAAGAAATATTTAAGTCCTTTTTTACTATAAATGTCCACTTTCACTTTTACTTCCACATTCTTCTTTTGTTTTTGGCGATTCACATTCTACAGGGCAGGAAGGAAAATTTATAGTAAAAAAGGACTTAAACATTGATCTGTTTTTCACACTTATATTGCTTCTGAAGATATGGATTTAACCACAGAAGTCATAAGGATTACTTTTATAATGCTTTTATATGCTTTTTTGACCTTCAAAGTTCTGGCTACCATTCACTTGCATTGTATGGACCTATAGAGATGAGACATTTTTCTAAAAATCTTCGATTGTGTTCGGCAGAAGAAAGTCATGCACATCTGGGATGGCATGAGAGTGATTTTTCAAACATTTTCATTTGTGGGTGAACTATCCCATTAATGGAGGAGTAAAGGAACCTGTTTAGCTGCTTTGTGGAGTGGTTTCAGTTTAACAATGTTCAACTAAATACACACAAATAGTAGTCTCAGACTCAGATTGCATGCCTATGGTGGACTTTCAGGAAAAAGCCTCTGTTGTACCATGTTACTTTCCTGGGTACCTAGGACTATAACTATAATTAATTTTTAATTTAATTATTTATCACACATTTGCACATATACAGTGAAATTATTTTTTTTCACATATCCCAGCTAAACTGGGGTCAGAGTGCGGGGTCAGCCATGATACAGCACCCCTGGAGCAGATAGGGTCAAGGGCCTTGCTCAAGGGCCCGAAAGTAACATCTTGGCAGTGCTGGGGCTTGAACCCCTGACCTTCTGATCAGTAAGGCAAAGCCTTAACTGCTGAGCCACCACTGCCACATAACTAGGGTGTTATGCAAACACAGATACAAGAACAAAATGGCAGTGACACTTAAGTCGATTCCATTTGAGATATACACCACCTGGTATATTGTTAACTGGTAACAATGATCTGTGATGCAAAGTGACATGTCAGTGCCTCCTCCAACATGTCACACCAACTGGTTTGGGCAAGTCAAAGGCAACAGTAGATTCATCAGCTTTAGCACCAGGCATTAGATCCTCTGTACAGATGAGTCATTTTTCGGTCTGTTTACAGGAATGCCAGAGTGTGGAGGTGGAAGAGAGAGCAATGCTTGATGTCTGTGCCCTGGAAACTGAATCCTGGATTGGAACCATATATTGTTTGGGTTAGCACTCAAGACTGGATGCAGCTCCATTTCAGTGAGGTGTGTTATAGGGATGGATCGGAAATGTGGGCTCATTGGCTTTTAACATCAGAAGTGTCAAGCAGTGGTGCTGATGGCATTTGACCTTTTTACCATCAATAGGTATTAGATATTTTAGATATTAAAATGTAATGAAAAGTCAAACATGGAAACTGAGCGCACTAAAGGTACTCTCATAAAAACTAAACAACTGGCAAATAAATGTGTTATGCTATGTTAAGTGATGCAGTAATAGCGTATGTTTACTTCTGAAGTCTGCACCAATAAATAGATCAGTAAGATTTCATCTATTAGTTAAATATTGATTGATTATTTTTGACTGATGTTATTTTCTTGAACACATTTAGTGTATTTTATGTTAACTAATGTTAACACATAAAACCTTACTGTGAAGTGTTACCCAACACAGCATGTGATGCTAAAAAAAGCAAAACAAAACACGTATTACGTATTAATATTTTTATTGTAAATATTTGAAATGTATTTGCCTTGCCCTTGGTTTTTGTGCATACATTCTGCTTTGCACAATTCGGTGTGCCAACGGTCAGGCTGCTCATGCAGCTGCTCTCTAAACAGTTGAGTGCATTTTTCCTCCTTCATTCCTGGCAGTTTTGTGGAATATTTGTTTGTGAGACTCATAGTTGATTTGCAAGTAGGTTGAGAGAGCTAGTTCCATGCGGTCAGGACCACAGATGTGACTAAACTGCCCAAGGCCACCACCAAAGCTCCAAGCAGAAACTTCCAAGAAATTCCCTGAAAAAGAAGGAAACATATGACCAAAAGATGGAGGCACTTGGAAGCCAGCTCTGGCACATTTTGAAAGGAAGTCTCCAGCACTTTTATTCTCTTCACTAGGTGGTCACTTACAGATGGCTTCTTTTTGGTGGGAGGCATCAGAAAGGGTGCTAAATTTTCCCCAAACACATGGGCTGGTTTAGCTTGCCAATTCTGGGTCTCATTTTCACCCGCCTGTCTTTTTACCAACTTTGACAGTTCAGCATGAATGGCCTATAAAAATACAATATTGATGAAAAAGATTAGTGGTGGCTTTTTTTGAATG
This sequence comes from Myxocyprinus asiaticus, assembly GCF_019703515.2. Taxonomy (NCBI): domain Eukaryota; kingdom Metazoa; phylum Chordata; class Actinopteri; order Cypriniformes; family Catostomidae; genus Myxocyprinus; species Myxocyprinus asiaticus. Next base: position 21,049,890 of record NC_059361.1, read on the forward strand.
CTTAAATTTGTACAATTCTGAGTTGTCTGCCAAAAGTTTACGTTGCCCAGCAGATGGAGTCATTTCACTGACTGTGAGCTTAATTTCAGGAGCGTCATGACTGGGTGTGCACACATAACAACAACACTGGCTTGCAATCATGTTGTAAAAGCAACACTCACTTAGGTTACAACCCATGACTACTTCTTGAATGTAAACTGCACATTAATGCAGAGCTTGCTTAGTAATTCTCAGGAACAGCATAAGTATAATGTTTGTTTGTAAGTGGTGAGAATGAGCTGTTTACTGCGTAAGCTCACATTAAGTTTTCAACACTTAAATCTATAAAGAACACCTGCTTATTGTATCCTTGAAGATGAAACAGTTTCTTGACCTCATTTTATCAGTAGAAATTATCTGGAATTAAATTCTAAAAAAAGCAAAAATCTAGGTTACAGTGAGGCACTTACAATGGAAGTGAATGGGGTAAATATTTGGAGGGTTTAAAGGTGGAAAAAAGCACTTACATTAATTCTTCTGTTAAAACTCATTTATTCATTGAGCTGTAAATTTGTTTAAATAGTCGTTTTTACAGTCATTTTAGGGTTTGTTGACATTACATCGTCATGGCAATGAAGTTGTAAAATTGGCTATAACTTTACACAGAAAAGGTTATTTAGTGATTTTATCACACTAAAAGCATGTTAACACACATATTGTTTATGTCTTCTGGCTATAACTTTGGAAAAGTGAGTATTTTCATGTTTACAGATTGGACCCATTCACTTCTATTGTAAGTGCCTCACTGTAACCCAGATTTTTGCTTTTTTTAAAGAAAATATGTAATTCTTGTGGTAATCAATATTATGCCACAAATGCTATCAACTGAGTATAACTTGTATTGAACCCAGACCATTTGGACTATTTCTTCCAACAGATAATCAGCAAAGAAGTGTCATGATTATTATAATATTTAGGGATGTCCTCATATTGGTATCGGAATCGGGTCCGATTCTGCGCTCATGTACTTGTACTCGTAAAAATGCTCTGATAAAAAAAACAAAAAAACAATACCATCTGGTGCATGAATGTCATTATGTAAACATTCAGCGTATAAATTCAAATCACGTTTTGAGATTATTGAACAACAAAAGCTGCGATTTAATTAGATAAATATATAGTTTGCATGTGCAGCGCTTTAAATGTGTGGAGGTGGTGTTGTGCTGACATAAAAACATAAAGTGCTCATACCTTTTAGAGATCCTTGGCTCATACATGGAAAACACCATCATGAGCATCACAACCTCTGTTTGTAGCAGATGACAACAGTCAGAGCGCTAATTCACTTTTTAGCATGAGGCATATACAGACTACATACAGTATTTATTGAATTAAATAGCAGCCTTTTGCGGTTTTATAATTTCTTTGAGTCATGTAAGACCGGCTTTTTCGGAGTGGGAAGCTACAGTTATAACGTCAGAGCTCCTTGGTCTAACAACACAAACACTTCTTTGGCTCCGCCAAAATAAAAGCTCAATTTAAAGGGAAAAAAGTACTACAGAAATAGATCACTACTGTATAGTTATGTAATATTCATGAATCTTTTAATACTACTACTACTAATAATAAATCAATAGTAATTGTATTATATTTAAGTAATATCATCTGTGATGCTCTGTTATGCAGCACTTTTTTGACAAAAACTAACACCAATGTTGTATTTTTGAGGTTCTGTATAAAATCACTTATTTTGATAAAAATAATATACTATCATGTTGAAAATTAATTGTTATACTTTCATTTGATTAAAGTTTTAATGAATTCATTTATTTAAACACCATTTTGATGATAAAATTTAAATAAACTGTTGATATGGAAGTCAGAAATAAATAAATAAATAAATAAATAAAAACAGGTATCGGACTTGGTATCGGCAAGTACCGAAAAAAAAAGTAGCGGTACTCGTACTCATTCTCAAAAAATGGTATCGGGACATCCCTAATAATATTTTAAAATGATTTAAGGTTTATATATAACTCCAAGAGGGTCTGTGAAGAAGATATATACAGATATACAGTATATACTGTATATATCTTCTTCACAGACCCTCTTGGAGTACCATTATGGGAGCAGATTCAAAGCTGCATACACTGCGCTTGTCATCTGATGGGTTTTGATGATAATTAGAAGAGTAAACGCTAAAGAGACTACTAATAGACCAAAATATATATCAGCACATGTATTATCAAGCATTCAATCCCATGCCATTCCTGACTCTATGATCCTAATTTCAATTTTGCAACAAGTTTTCTCTTGAGGCAATGTTTTCTCTCTGCCTTGCCATCCAGATGGGGGTGTCATTATAGCAACAGCAGATATTTTAGTGTTTTCTAGACAAGACTCAGTCTTCACCATGAGCACTCTGGGTCAAAGCAGGGTAAGAGAGGAGCTGAGGCCACTCAAGTGGAAATACTAATGAATCTATTGCGTAATGTTGTGCAACGTTGCAGTAAAACATGGATCAGATATGATATTTTGTTACTAACTTTTAAAAGCAGAATGGGCCATTATATTCTTCAGTTTTATGAATAAAGGTGATTATTCTGTTTATTGCTTATTTCTTGTGATACACGTCCACACTGTATACAGTGCTGATTCACAAGACTTTGTTTGTGTGATTTTGTGCCCATGTGTTGGCTCCAGACAGCTTTAATTTAAATGGCTGCTCTGAGGATTTGGCAGACTAACTATTCACAAAGGCATGACAGAACAGGTTTGGGTTCTGTCAATTTTAATGCCGCACCAAACTATGTTATTCCCCAATATTACAGCAATGGGAACAAATATTGTTTTCATGTTTACTCTTTCACTGTATGTAATCATACTGACCCTTGAACAGTGCATCAGTTGTTTAGATTCTGTGAAATTTATCAGCACAGAATTCTGACTTCCTTGTCTAAACTTTGTGTTGTAAACAAGTCTCAAACAGACCAGTCTGACATCTACACAACACTAAACTAAGTAGTCCACCCCAGCTAGGGAAAAAGAAGTATAACTGTTGTTCTTAGGTCTTAGCTGGTTTAAACTGGTCTCACAGCCTGGTCATGCCATATATTACATGCACGTCCATTAATACATAAACACTTAATACCAACCCACAATGAATTTGAGTTGGCAATGAACTTGATAGCAGTATGGAAATGCAAAAATAAATAACTCTGTTCTAGTTAGGCCATGTATTTTCACAATGATGCGACCTTGGTTGATCTGTAAATAGCTACTGAGGAATTTTCTGTTGCTAGCTCACGTGAAATGTAGATGAGTTCAAGAGATATGATTACATTTCTCACCTTAGTGGACGGCTCCAGTTTTAAAGCCTTCTTCAGGATCTCCATGGCCTCCTCATACTCGCCCTTGTCCGATAAAAGCTGTAAACAAACATCATTGTCAGGGAGGTCAAAATACATCCAGGTGAGAATTCAAATACCTCTTTCTTTTAATTACAACAATAAGGAAAACTGCAATCCAAATGTACAGACAAACCTTTTCAGATTAATTAACACACCAATGATGGGGCTTACACAAGCAGCCATAAAAGATCTCAGTCAAGTCTGACCATATTGAATCAGAATGTATTAACGCACAAAACTCCTAGCTTACTGAATAACAAAAACACTTACCTTCCCTTTCCTGAAGAGTGCTTTGACATTACTGGGATCGAGGAACAGCACATCTCGACTGGTGTGCAGCGCCTCATCGAACTGTCCAAGCTTCAGCTGTACTGCTGCCAGGTTGTTCAGGCATTTTACCCGGTAGTCGTTTACCTCCTCTTCCTCCTCTTCCATACAGCTTTGGCCATCTGTAGATGGACACAGAGTTGTACAGCCCCTTATAGTAACATTTCTCCCAGAGTTCAAGGAAAGTGGAAGCCATAAGGTATTTATGTGTTTACTTCAGATAAATTAGCAAATCAGATTCAGATTTATCCTGACTGAAATAATTTGGGATGACCTTAGGAGAGCTATTCACTCCAGACATGCCAAGAATATTGGTGATCTGAATCAGTATCATTGTTTGTGTGTTATCCGTTTAAGCAGAATGTTTGTCTATTGATGAGACTAAGTTGAAGATCAGACCAAATGTTATAACCAATGTGTGCAGAAATCCAGGGTTCACATACTTTTTCCTACAACTGTATATCATTCCACTGTAGATCAATATAATATTCCTTTATGGTCTTTTGTAGATGCCTATACCAGTTCTTAAGCCTACACCTACAGGCAGACTTGTAGAGGCAAAAATATTATTTGCAGAATCAGGCTTATTGTCATAAGGTCCTGTAAAGGGATGAACTGGTCTGAATGCGTCCGATTTTGTGCAAAGTCAGAGTATGTACTGCATCTGATGAAGAACCTACTTCTCTGCCTTAAATAAAGTGTGTTCTTTAGGTATACAGGTTAGTAGTATAAATACATTACCGGACATACTTCATACAGGAACGTGGGCATTGTCCCGTGACCCGTATACACTCACTGAGCACTTTATTAGGAATGCTATGGTCTTAATAAAGTGCCTGACATGGTCTTCTGCTGTTGTAGCCCATCTACCTCAAGGTTTGACATGTTGTGCATTCTGAGATGCTATTCTGCTCACTACAATTGTACAGAGTGGTTATCTGAGTTACCGTAGCCTTTCTGTCAGCTTGAACCAGTCTGGCCATTCTCCGTTGACCTCTTTCATCAACAAGGCGTTTCCGTCCGCAGAACTGCCGCTCACTGGAAGTGTTTTTGTTTTTGGCACCATTCTGAGTAAACTCTAGAGACTGTTATGTGTGAAAATCCCAGGAGATCAGCAGTTACAGAAATACTCAATCCAGCCTGTCTGGCACCAACAATCATGCCACAGTCGAAATCACTGGGATCAAATTTTTTCCCCATTCTAATGGTTGATGTGAACTTTAACAGAAACTCCTGACCTGTAACTGCATGATTTATCTGCATTGCACTGCTGCCACACGATTGGATAATTAGGTAATCGCATGAATAAGTAGGTGTACAGGTGTTCCTATAAAGTGCTCAGTGAGTATATATGACTTAGTAACAACAACCAAGAAAATAATTTACTCTGGTGTTGTTAAACAAGTCCAATTTAACCAGAAGGAACAACTTTCTTGGTATATTGTATATAGCACTTGATATATAGCACTTGAAAAGAGTTGTCCGACTCACAGTTTCATGCCTTATGGGATAATAAAGTGTCAAGTGGATGCACACTTAAGAACCTCAGCGGATGTAATAGGTCATTGCTATTACTCACCTACTGTTTTATGCATACTAAGGACTCGGACATACTACTCAACTGACATACTGCTTTTGACATACTATATACGAGGGAACTATGCATATTCGGACATGGGGTTAGAGTTGCTTTAATCCTGAAGAAAACATGTTTTAAACAGATAACATTCATTGGATATCACTGATGTAGAGCGTCTTGGGTAGGATCAACACATAAACTCATGTTCTCTTGTGTCTGCTGACACAAAATCTCATTTATAATGTTACTACTTAGTGGTTAATGGAATATTTATAAATGAAATTTAAATGCAGAAAAATAAGCAGTAGGAAATTGAGGAGAGTCTAATATGTGATGCAGCGATGTGGAGTTCACTGCTGCATACATGGTCATTATCATGGTCTAATCCAAAGCGGCGCTTTGCACTTTACTGTCTCATTACTGTCAAACGTGCCTCTCAAGATGGGCCAGGCTTTCCAGCAATTACCATGATTAAGGAGGTGGAAATAACATGTCGATTTATTACGTTTGATTAGCTTAGGGTTTAATAAGAACGTTACTCAGGATGGGCACAGCATGACTGAGCATTCCGATGACATGATTATTGATCAAATACACTAGCTGAGCTGCTAGCAGTGGCTGGATTGAATTGAGAATTATAAGAGGTTTCCTGTTAATGGTTTTTATAATTCGCCATTTAATTTTCTACTTCACCATTCATTAGATATGATGAAACCAATAGAAAATTTGTGTAGTGTGTATGGGTATGTGGGTTTACTTAGTTAAACATTGTGGAAAAGTTCTTCCTCAGAAGACTTTACAAAATTATGCAAAACAATTTTGGGGACATTTTGGCATGTCCTTATTTGGAAAAATGATTCATGAATGAAATAAATAATTTATATGTATAATTAGCATTATATAAAACAACAGAAGTCCATGTTATGTCCTCATTTAAATAGATAGAAGTAAACAGGTCAACCCTACAGTGTGGGTGCCAAATGTCCCTACAAGTATAGTAAAACCTGATATGGTAAAACCTGACATCATCTAGGGAATAGAAAATATAATTAGCTCAGAAAAACAAAACAATAGAAGTCAATAGAAAGTCCCTAACGTGATAGAAAAACAAGCATGTGTGTATGTGTGTAGGGGTGTAGATCTTGCGGGGATGGGGGACACGTCCTTATTAACTTTAGGAAAACCTCACATTGTCGATATTACAGGCAATATTATAAAGAAAAAATCGATTGGTTGTCCCCCCGAAAGTTAAAATGAGATTTGTGCAACTGTTCATGTAGGATTGTTACAGCATGTACTACCATGTGCCTGCTTATTGCATTATATTACACAGGGGTTTAAAGGAGACGGTGGGTTGGATTACCATACGTGCGTGTCGTAAACACATCCAAAGCCATGCAGTAAGCTTGTGCAGCCATGCTGTATTCTTCCCTTTGGAAGTACAAGTTGCCGCGCTCTCGTTTCTGGTTGCCGATGCGGATCCGATCAGGGATGGCTAGTGAAAGGGGGTCTGGCTTGTCTCTGAAGTCTAGGAGCTGCAGCTGATAGAGGAGAGGAGCCCAGGGTGGTATATCAGGCTCCCTGCCAGTGAAATACACAGAAAGGCAGCATCATTATTTCACAAGATCTTAGTCTACTGCAAACATAAATCAATCTATCTATCTATCTATCTATCTATCTATCTATCTATCTATCTGTCCGTCCGTCCATCCGTCCGTCCGTCCGGTACTTTACAAAAATCAGACAATTGTGGACATGTTGGCAGTTTGTCAATGTTATTTTTATTCTCCTTAATTGTATAAGTATATCTCCTTTTGAATAAGTCTGCTATTTTTATGCTTGTGGTACTGTGGTTGTTTTTGTTTAAGAGCAGGAAAGTAAGGGGGAGAGAGAGAGAGAGAGAGAGGGCAATGGTGGAGCTGCTGTTTTGGACACTGGTTGCCTGCTGTCTGTCTGTTGAGAGGGAAAGGGCTTATGTCCAGGGGGTGTGTTCTGTCCTCACTTTGCCCAGATCTGAGCTCTAGTTCAGGCAGAGGCTTCTTGAGAAGACCATATGTTCTGACAGGCCATGGATTATGTCAAAAGAGAAAACTGAACTATTTCAGTGGTCTTAAAGCTAGTAGATGGACAATTTTTGCTTGCTTTTCTGGTGACAAATGTAAAAGAACAAAGTGGATTAAGAACAGTTTCTCTGTAATATTCTTTGAGCATTGTTATTTTCTCATAACTACACAAAACTCCACTCTTCCCCAGCTATAAAGACAAGCAGAACCCTTAAAGTGATAGTTCACCGAAAAATTAAAATTGCCTCGTCATTTACTCATCCTCATGCCATTCCAAATGTATTTTACTTTCTTTCTTCTGCAGAACAAAAACAAAGATCTTTAGAGAATATTTCAGCTCTGTTGGTCCATATACAATGCAAGTGAACAGTGGGAAGACCTTTCAAACTCCAAAAATCACATTAAGGCAACATAAAAGTTATCCATATGACTCCAGTGGTAAAATCTATGTCTTTAGAAGTAATAAGTGTGGGTGAGAAACAGATCAATATTTAAGTCCTTTTTACAATACATTTTCACTTTCACCTTCTTTCACATTCTGAAAGAGAAAGTGGATATTTATAGTAAAAAAAAAAAGGATTTAAATATTGATCTGTTTCTCACCTAAAGCGATTACATCGCTTCAGAAGACATATATTAAACGTCATATGGATTACTTTGATGCTGCCTTTATGTGATTTTTGGAGCTTGAAAGGTCTGGCCACCATTCACTTGCATTTAAAGAACCCTACAGAGCTGAGATATTCTTCTAAAAATCTTTGTTTGTGTTCTGCTGAAAAAATAAAGTCATACACATCTGGGATGCATTAGGGTGAGTAAATGATGAGGCAATTTTCATTTTTGGGTGAACTATCCCTTAACCATAAAATGAAAAATGTTTCATCATTTACTTTATTTAGGATCTTTTATCATGCATATTTCACAACACAAAAGGTAGAATGCTAGGGATTGACAGCCTCAGTCACCATTCACTTTCAATGTATGGGAAAGAGCAGCATCAACACTCTTCAAAATGTCTGCTCTTGTGTTCCACAGAAGAAAGGAAGTCATACCAATGGAAAATAACACCCTAGTTCTCTCCATCACAAATAGCAAGCATTGCTCTTTGTTGATACATGATTTCTGCATCCCTCTATCACATCTCTAAGCACATCAATAAGTCCATGAATATTTATCATCCAAGGCATCGGTTACAAAACAAACTCTTGCACAGTCTGTTTAATGTTTTGTGATAGATAACCTTACGAACTAATTTCCCAGCCACATATGGCAATAATAATAAGTAATCCCATTGATTTTACTCTCTGCTTTTTTCTGCCTGCATAGCACTAGAATCAGAGTGCATATTGCTGCAAAGGGCTGAGTAAGATCATGAACTTCTTGGGGCAAATAGAGATTTTTCAGTAGCACTGCAAACAGGCACTATAGAGGCCCCAGGGACATACCACCTTTCCACACAACTTTATCTGCCCTTATTATTGTCAGTACTTGGTCACATGACCATGCATAAATCAATATGGTGAGAATAAAAAGGCTGAAACTGAGTCGATTGAACTGTGCACATTTATTAAGTGTGCTCTCATGAGATAAAACAGGATCAAGCCCAATGTGAAAGAGTCAGCCAGCCTGGTAGATAGTCTCAGTGTGATGTTCTTCAGCCCAAACACACATGTTTGTACAGCTGGAGTTTTCACAGAGCAGTTCATAGTATTCCAGTAAATTGTAGTGTTAATATCAGAGACAGCTGGTAAACTGCAGTCTGGAAGTTAATCCATGACCTCTTAAAGGCATAGTTTACTGAAAATGTAAGAAATTCTGTAATCATTTCATCACCCAAATGTTGTTCAAAACCATGATTTTCTTTCTTCCATGAAACACTAAAGGTAGAATGTTAGCCCCAGTCACCATTCACTTTAATTTTTTGTTCCAATGCAATGGAAGTGAATGGTGACTGAGGCCAACTTTCTGCCTAACATCTTTTGCTTTCATTCAAGAAAGAAAGTCAAATGGATCTGGAACATGATGACAGAATTTTCTTTTTAGGGTGGAGACTCCCTTTAAATGTAACTAGATAGAATACCAGTGTAGTTGTTCATTCATGTGTGTCTGTCTGTATTAGACTGTGGATGCTTCCAATATGCCGTTCAGGGTCCATTTTAATCAGTTAATCAATCACTTGATTGGATTTTGGTTGGAGAGAGAAAGGGGGACATGTTAGGTAAATATTTGAGCAAATTTCCACGATCCTTGACAGCTGAAAGTTTGCCAGCTTTCAGTGAAGTCAGTTCATGTATAGACCTAGGCACCTGAAAACACACAGAAAGCCGTCTGCATGCATATTGAGAATACAGAATGTAAAAGAAGAAATGCACACCATAATGTATTTATGTTTTATATTTATAGTTCTCAGAATCAGAATCAGAATGAGCTTTATTGTCAAGTATGCTTACACACACAAGGAATTTGCCATGGTGACAGAAGCTTCCAGTGCAAAGAGAATAAAAAAATATACATATACAACACATACATACAAACATTTGAAATATACATATAAACATACTGTATATACGTAAACAGTGAAACAAGAATAAAAATAAGTTACAACAGATAAATATATAGAGGAAACCAAAGTAGAGCAATAATAATGTTATTCAGATATGTTATATACAGATATACAGTTATGTGCAAGGTGATTTCATGTATTGTGCAGAAGAGGTAGGATATGTCAAATAAATATAAATGTAATATAAATATCAATGAATAGTTGAATATACACATGATTTTATTGCCACAGTGGAGAGTATTGGGGCAGTTTTAACTGTTCATAAGGTGAATGGCCTAAGGGAAGAAACTGTTCTTGTGCCTGACTGTTCTGGTGCTCAGTGCTCTGTAGTGCCGGCCAGAGGGCAACAGTTCATAAAGTTAGTGAGCTGGGTGAATGGGGTCCAAAGCGATTTTTCCAGCCCTTTTCCTCACTCTGGAGGTGTACAGTACTTGGAGGGTGGGAAGGTGAGAACCAATAATTTGTTCAGCAGTCCGGACTATCCTTTGAAATCTTCTGATGTCTGACTTGGTAGCTGAACCAAACCAGACAGTTATAGAAGTGCAGAGGACAGACTCACTGACTGCTGAGTAGAACTGGATCAGCAGCACCTGTGGCAGGTTGAACTTCCTCAACTGATGAACGAAGTACAACCTCTGCTGGACCTTTTTCACAGTGGAGTCAATGTGGGTCTCCTACTTCAGGTCGTGTGAGATGGTAGTGCCCAGGAACCTGAATGACTCCACTGCTGCCACAGTGCTTTTTAGAATGGTGAGCGGGGTCAATGTTGTCCACTATCATCTCCACTGTTTTGAGCGTGTTCAGCTCCAGGTTGTTTTGATTGCACCAGTGAGCCAGCCGTTCAACCTTCCTTCTGTAAGCAGACTTGTCAATCATCTGATGACTGTAGTGTCATCTGCAAACTTCAGGAGCTTGAAAGAGGGGTCAATGGCAGTGCAGTCGTTTGTGTACAGGAAGAAGAGTAGTGGGGAGAGCACACATCCCTGGTGGGCAGCAGTGCTGACTGTACATGTGCTGAAAATGAATTTCCCCAGTCTCACTAACTTATCCTTATTAGCACATTTTGTCTTCATTGAAACCATAAAAACATTAGAACAATAGAAAGCATAAGTTCTGATCAAAGGCGCTGTAAAGCGAGTCAGTTCACTCACTGACCATCATGGCAACGGAAGCTATTTTCATTCTAGGTAGTAGGCATGCAAGTCAACATGATCACACAGGAAATTGACATGTTGCTTCCGAAAGTTCATGTACCCTGAAATCAATCCCATTCAGCCAGATTACTGACAGGCACCATCCCCCATCAGACATTTTTGCATCAATTCAAGTGTGAACACATGTCCCTCTAGTGCTACTGATAGCACATTGCAATGGCAAGCGCAATTCGGAGGTTGCATTTTTGCTCAAATAACTAACAGACTGATTTCAGCTGAATAACTTTCGACCTTCTGTTGCCAAATTCACAGTGAAATCAATCTGCTGTCTCTGCCCTAATTTTTTTCTGCCCTGAAAATCAATTACATTATTTGGACTTGATTTCAACCAGATTAGAACAATAACTCTTTTTTCAGTCCGCTTCCTTTCCTTTACAGTGAAATTAGATCCAGTCACTGAGCCTGCATTGTCATTTACATGTGAGGCAAAGTGAAAGGTGATAGCTCTGTTGCGTGTCAACTCATGCATATTTCAACAGTGTTGTGTATTGACACATTTATGTGTGTCTAACAGAGTCTATGCATCTCTGAGGGCCAGGCAGGCAGTGCGGGCCAGATCTCAGTCATGTTACCCTTTCACCTCTTCTCACAGGCTTTTCCCCTGTCTTGAGATATTTTATGCAGCTGGTGAGTTACGAGCCTCTTAGCACCAAAGGCCGATCTGTTTATCCAGGATAGATAAAGGCGAAGAGGCGTTTGCAAATTTTGAAATGTTTATTTTTAGTCATAGCAAGCAGGGTGAGAAAAAGGGAGTGTCAGTAGTAAGGCCACTTTTGAAATAAGATAATTTAATATACTACTTCCATGCTATCTTGATATTGATGAAATAAAGATATCCACATGATCACATGGGAAATTGATATGTTGCTTCTGAATGTTCATGTAGCCAGAAATCGACCCCATTCTCCCAAATTACTGGCAAGCAACATCTTTTCCTGTGGTGCTTCCGTTAATATGTTTGCGAGCAATCTTCGAGATACAGGTTCTAATCCCATGGGAACCATGAGGAATCACATTCACAATAACAATGGTGAGTGCTATTCGGAGATAGCACTTTCGCTCTAAAATAAAAAAAATTACTCCATTGATGTTTAGGTTAAGACAACTCTCTTTTGGTGCCACTCTGTGGACATTTCATCCGGAAACTAGAGTGCACACGTAACCTTGCACTCCAATGACAATACAGGCTCAATGACTGGATCTAATTTCATTGTAGAGGGGAAGGAAGTGGACTGAAAACCAAAAGAGTTGTTCTAATCTGGTTGATTGTTATGTCCAAGTTCAATAAAACTTCCAGCTTCGGCCACTGGGGGTAGTGGTTTTTGAATATCAGCCCAGTTTCAGCAACAGAACGTTCAACCTACTTCGCTGAATTTACAGTGCAATCTGTCTGAAGATATACAGGTTTGAAAGACCAGCAAAGAATGTTATATACTACAAGGCCAATAGTATGTGGACACCCTCTTCTAATTAATGGGTTTGGCTATTTCTGCTATACCCAAATCTAACTGGTGCATAAAATAAAGCATACAGACTTGCAATCTCCTTAGACAAAATTTTTCAGTAAAATGGGAAGTACCAATGTCTCAGAGACTGTGGCACTGTAGGATGCCACCAGACAAATGGTTTGATGTGGAAGAACTTGACTGGTGTGCACAGATTTTGATTAGTTTAATTTTGTTTGCCCTATAAAATGCCACCTTGTGATACAAGGGATCTGACAAAGGGACAAGAAACTACATATTTCTATTGCCAGTTGGTCTTGTTTTTTTTTTTTTTTTTTTTTTCAATTCAGCAGGCTTGATTTTATTTTGTAATGCACTTGTGTGTGTGTTTTTATTTTATTTTATTTATTTTTTTTATATAATAATTTCACTGAGTATAAAAGAAAGGTTATTTGAGGTTCAGTTTGTGAGTAATTGATCTGTTGGCTTAGTTCAACACTTTAGGCTATGCTTCGCTTTTATTTGAACTCTCTCCCTACAGTAGCTAATTCAGGGGAGAAAAACAATGTTTACATTCATATGAATGAGAGTTTTCCACAACACAGACCGAACAGCCTCATATGACCATACTCAACAGACATAAGCCACTGTAAATACGCCTTTCTTTCAGGTCAAATGTAAATAGCAATAAACCATAATAGAGCAGTCCATATAATGACATGCTAGCTAGACAAATCAGGCCAAAGCCTTCTTAATTTCTCAAGATGTCAAAGTATATTCATTATGTAACATGGCACCACATTGGAAGAGAGCACTTTGGGATTGCACAGAGTACACATGGTATTTGAGTGAGAAAGGGCATTGTACTATAATCAACCACTTCCCCCTCTGCTCATCCTACCCACTCTGCAAAAATAAGGATTTGTTTCTGTGACCTTGATATTTCTTTGCTATGACTAGTCTTTTATCTAGTTGGACTCTTTATTGTTGCACTTATTATGGAATAAGAAAAACAAGCCACACAATGAAAAGAGAAGCCTGATTTTGACGCTCTTTTGATGTAATATTTGTTTACATCTTTGTCAGTGACTATTTCCGTTTCTTTGTGTGGAAGTGAGTGTGTATGCTCTTTTTGTGTTCAGGTTATCAAAGGAGGATCTGGGAATTGGACACTGTCCATCACCTGTAACCACGACCCTTGTTGTGACTGACTGCCTTCTGCCTATAATAGGACAGTACATTTATCTGCCTGGTTTGTTTTTAAAATAGTTAAAAAGTGGTTAGATTAAGGGGTTGGGGTAGAGTTAAGGGATCTAAAATATTGACAAAATAGTAAAAATGTAACTATAAAAATAAATGTATAATATATATATTCTTAAATAGTTTTTAATTTCTAATGTTGTAAATACGTAAAAACGTTTACAATTTTGATGTCATTTATGGTTAAAAATAAGTCCATATTGTACATGTCACGCATCAGGCTGGTATTGGAGACATAGCAAAGAAACATGCTTTTTTTAACTTATGTAAAGATACATAGAGAAATATTATAGCACATATTATAAAAGTATGATTAAAAATATAAAAAATGAATGATTAAATAAATTATATAAATTAGAAATGCAATTAAAATATTGCAGTTGTGATGTCCCTGTCTTTATCTCAATAGTTTCTTTCTACCTCTACCTCGTTTCATAAGACACCTCTGTTTTAAACCCATCCAAGCATATTTTAATGTTATTGGCTCTTTATAATTTTTCACTTTCCTTTTACTTTCCAGTATATACTTAATTACTAAGTTGATCAATCAGTTCTTTCTTGTGACTTGCCAAACTTGTCAAAACTCAACACTGGGCTGGTCTGCAGACAGATCCTGTTGTACTAACTACTTTACCAAGTAATTATAGTATTAGGTCTCATACGTTTGAGAAGCACATTAAGAAACACATATAGTACAAATGGAGGAATTGGCCTTAAATTGACCACCTTGTCTCACCGGATTTTAGAAAACATAATAAAATAATACTCTTCCCTTAGTTGCACAGAACAAATGGCTGTTTTCAAGTTATTGCGTCCTCATCAATGCAGCCTTCCCTTGGGTTTGTCTCTAAAAAAAGATTACCATATGACGTGACGTGCAATCTTTGTCCAAAGTGCTCCCCTGGCACATTTAAAAGCATGTCTTACATGCAGATGTAAGAGGCCTTTTATATTGTAAGTAATAACCCTTGATTGTACAGACAAAGCATCCTTTTCAGACAAATGGCATGAATTGGGCTTTCTTCTGGTCCTAGCAAATTAAGTTTGGGAGCACTGGATGACATCGCTTTGATCTTGAATTGGAATCGACAGCCAGATTAATAAAGGCATTGTGATAATGCTAATTTGTTTCAAACTGTAGGAGTTTAATGAGGTCTGATGTGTGATCATTATGAAATGAAACCCTGACAGCCCTCCTCACCCGTGAGTCATGATTTGTTGGCCGAAAGAAGTAATGCATTTGCTTTGTGCAGGCTTGAGTCATCTTTCAATTAAATCAGTTTGCTGCTTCCACCTGCTAGCTGTCGATTCTGACAGATGCAGCTATCAAAAAGGGTAGGGCTATCACATGCACTGACACGATTTCAGACACAGAGCAAAAGTAATATATGTATTTGTGCATGTTACTGTATCTAACGCAAATTATTTTGAATATATCTAGCATAGTTGTAAAATTGTTGCACCAGGTCTCGCATCATTCGACTGCAGAA
The DNA here is from genome assembly GCF_019703515.2 of Myxocyprinus asiaticus. NCBI lineage: Eukaryota > Metazoa > Chordata > Actinopteri > Cypriniformes > Catostomidae > Myxocyprinus > Myxocyprinus asiaticus. Next base: position 21,065,220 of record NC_059361.1, read on the forward strand.
CAGCTTCTTCCTTCAGGCCATCAGACTACTGAACACTTACAACCAATAAAGATTATCACAACCCCAATTCATCTTTCCATGCACAGCACTTTAATAGATTTACACTGGACTCATACTGGACACTAGATCAAATTAGCAATGCAAGGGTCATGTGTTTGATTCCTACACTCACTAAAATGTGCCTCATAATTGTTTTGTTTTTACATTTTGCTGAAAATGCAGGCGTAGATTTAAAGAGAGGCATAGATTTTGTTGTGGTGTTTGTGAAGGAGATACTGTATATACTGTGTATATATACAAATGGTACTATCACTTTGTTCTCACTTGAAAAGTACATGTCCAGTTTGCGTACTGTGCACACTGTGTATTATGAGTATATTTTGCATATTGGGTATTATGTATTTACTGTACATACTGTACATTGTGTACATACTGTACATAGCATATTGTGTATATTATGGTCTGATTAGCTACTACACCACTGCATTGTTTTGGGAACATATACCCAAGAATTTCACCCACCATTCCAAAGTGTACAAGTGATTTATTTTAATGTGAAAATCACATTAAGTTATTTACCTCGATTCAACAGATTCCCACAAACTATTAATAATACAGATGGAGTACACTTGTAGTTATATGAATCAGGTGAGTTAACCATTTCAAGACAAATCCAGTAAGCCACAAATAACCACAGAGGTTAAATATCACAAGACAGTATGAAAGTGTCATTTTATAAAGGTCCTTCTGCATCTTTTCACCTGATATTGAAACTGTGTCACAGGCCGAAATCCATTAAAATGTGTTTCTGCAATTTAACAGCGAGGAAGTCTCAGTTCTGCATTGTCCTCAAATCAAAGTTAATCTGTAAAAAGCTCCCAGCTTAAAAATTAAATATTGCATAATTCCCATGGTCCATTGCACAAATCTGTTTTCCAGCTAGAAGTTAATGGGAAATGTGAGAATTTGATGAAGCCCTGAGGACATGAAACTGGAGAAATTTAGGTGAGGAAGGGCGGTAGTTGTAAAGGGTCCATGCATAAAGCCCCAGGGCTGATTGGTCCTCAGGGGTTTATTTGAGCACAGAGGAACCTAATTTGCGAAGAGCTCTTCGAACTTTCCTAACCTTCATTCACAACAAGACTGCCAATAAAACTTCAGTCTCGCCTCTGAAACTCACAATCAAAGCGTATGACGCAGCAACAAGTCATTATTGTTCAGCTTGTTTCATGAGATCCTAATATTTGATAAAAGCTTTTGAAAAGTCTCTGAAGACTTGAATATGGTTAATTTTCTACAAAGGTTGTCCTGCCAAACTACAGTTTGTAAGACCAGTCAGACCAGTAGTTCTCAAGCACCAGGACCTAGATTTCAATATCAAGTGGCGACCAAACACAGTACTAGAATTGTTTATGAAAATGTCCTTAAAATCAAACAAACAAAAACATTAAAAAAATATAATAATTGAAAATGCATATTTTTTATTTATTTAACCTTTATTTAACAAGGCAAGTCACTTAAGAACAGAATTAGCAATGCAGCGCATATGAATTTGTGCCATAATAACGTAGTAACATCAGCCTTTGACATCAACAACAAAAGATATAGGAAGTGTTTTCTCCTCCCATTGAAAAGTTGATAAGCCTATTTACTGTACTGTCCTAACTACTGTATGCATGATTATATGGTTAGTTGCATTTTATTATAAATTTGCATTTAGAATTTTTATTTTTTCCTTGCTGTCCATAATCCTTTCAGAGAAGACCTGCAGCCCAGTTTTGGGACATGGCTAACCAGTTGAGAACCACTGATTTTGCTGTCTGAGACACATTTGGAGGATCGTAAAAGATTAATTTTGTAGTGGGGCAAAATTGTCAGTCTTTGATTGCTTAGTGTGACATTTTCACAGACAGCTGATTTATTGCCTTTGCAATGAATCTTAGTCTAGGTTGAAGTTCGGGCAACATGATCACACGGGAAGTTGACATGTTGCTAGTGAATGTTCCAGTACCATTACATCGACCCTGTTCTGCCGAGTGACTTACAAGCGGCATCTCCCATCAGTCATTTTTGCATCAGTTCAGTGGTTCACAAAATCAATGATAGCAGGCCCGGTTGTAGATTAAAATCACGAGGGTGCTTCTGAAAATAGTGGGTTTGCTCTGTCTAAAGTGGAGATCGTAATTACAGATTTTTTAATAGATTAAACCATGTTTAAATGCTACAAAAACAACGTAAAGGAACGTTTTTTTTTTTTTTTTTAAATGTACAAAACATTTATTGCTTTGTTTTTATTTTTATTTATTTTTATTTTTTTTCACATGATCTGTCACTGAAAATGACAACAAATTGCTTTGCAAATCATACACTTTTATAAGTTTTGATGCAGTGTTTGCTGGGATTCAAGGAAATCTGCTTGCCAATTTACAGTATTAGTCTTACATATTCAACTGAGCAGGGGTGTGCAATTATATTGGTACATGGGCCACATCAGCCATTAAGTAGAACATGGAAGAGAGAAGATAAAAAGTTCTGCATAGTTGTATCTTTTAATCCCAGTAGTAGTAGTGCACTCATGCACTCAATAAATGATGCACACATTTCTGAAGTGTATTCTGATGGGACCATTCTGCGATTCTGAAATTTTGTTGCTACTTTTCGATCATGTGTTAGTAAAACTGAATAAAGGCTGAATAAATTTATTAATTGTTTATTTTACCACACTTCAATGCAGTGGTAATTTAGTATTCAATTTAACACTCTACATCAGGTGTCTGGTTTAATAGTAAAATAAAATATTCAGAAATTATAGATTCTAAAAGCTTATTTTCATGTTTGCCGCAAAGTGGACAAAGTTGTTTTATTCTCAAAACATTATCAACCTGTTTACATGCTCATAGGTCATGATGTGGGTCTTGTCAGTGGTTTGTTTGGCATCCCATTTAGCACACAACTGAATAAAACAGGCTGCATACAGGTGTGAGGGACTTCAGCATTTTACAAAGAACAAACATTTTCCTCTCTCGCTTGGTTTAGCTCGCGTGTGTTAAATATGCATAAAAAAATATTTAATTATTAATCTCTTATTGGGGTGTTGCATCTTTTATCTGGCAACCCTGAGCATATTAGAAGCTTGTAGATGCGCGATAGGTCCAAAAGCCAGATAAATGAAAGAACGTTCATGATAAATCAGCCCGCAGTCAGTAGTTTGCCCTGGTCTGAAATTGAGGGTGCTCTAAGGTTTGTTTAAGCACCCCCGTAGAACCAGGCCTGAATGACGGGTGTGATTCGAAGGTTCTTTTTTTTCCTCTAAGAACAAATTTTTACTCCACTGATGGTTGAGGTTTGGGGGTAATAAAATAATATAATAAAATATACATTCCTCTTCACTGTATTACATCATTTACAACTAAAACAAACTCGCTTTACAACTCACTTTTGGCGGCCCTCTGTGGACAGCACACCTGGAAACTGGAGCTCATCTGTTCAAAAACACTTCCCGCTTGGGCCACTGGGGGCAGTGGTTTTTATTTTGGTATGCACAGACTGATTTCAGCGGCAGAGCATTTAACCTACTGTCGCCGAATTCACAGTGAGATCAGTCTAAGTGTAGCAGTGCTCAGAGGCAGTGCTCTGAGAAGAAATGCTAAACTTTCACAAGTGCTGGAATGTTTTGGGTTGTGTTGGAGCCACAACGTATAACCGATGTATCATCAGGATCAACCAAGACTCCAGTAAGGTGGCATGCCCAGTCTGATTCCAGTCAATGCATTTACTGGTGCTCATTTTGCATGTGTCTAGGCCAGTCTGTTTAAAAACAGCCTTTGCGGTTTTTTGATGGCAGCACAGTGGACAGCATGGAGTTTTCAGAATAGAGTGTGGTTAGACACTGTGATAGTTAGTCAAACAAGGAGGGGTCAGAGCTTTGGCAGTTGCTATAGAGACGAGACAGAGAGCAGTGTGGGAGACTGTACACTGTGGGAGAGCAGATGAGCGTTTCAGGTGATGCTCGCTAACATCAGGAGGGCTATTAAAGGTGGCAGTATTCAGGTCACATTCATACATTTAAGCTAGATATGACACACTGCGTCAAAGAGTCAAATCAAGAAAGTATCAAAATGAGGTGTTTTTGGGGGTGACTCTTATGAAACTTGCCAAGAACATGTCCAGAAAAAAATAAATAATAATAATAATAATAATATATATACACTGGTGGCCAAAAGTATGGAATAATGTACAGATTTTGCTGTTTTGGAAGGAAATTGGTACTTTAATTCAGCAAAGTGGCATTCAACTGATCACAAAGTATAGTCAGGACATTACTGATGTAAAAAACAGCAGCATCACTATTTGAAAAAAGTCATTTGTGATCATTTTTTATTGATTCACACATCAAACAAAGAAAAGCAAAACATATACACAGAATCAACATTTAACCCCCACTACCACCCGTCCCAATCCCAAACCCCATCCCGACCCTCAACAAACACCCCTGTGGTCACACATAGGCACATGCACAAAAAAAAATAAGAAATAAAAAATAATTAATAAATCACACACATTAATAACTACACCTCTCTCTCCACTGCCCCACCCGAGAGCCCTCCATGAATGCCAAATATTTGCCCCATTTCCCAACAAACAAATCCAAATTCTCCAGTCTTCTAGATGACCCTTCTTTGAATGCCTCCACCCTTCCCATCTCCAAGCGCCACTTCTGAAATGGGGGCACTCCAGCCGACTTCCATCCCCTTAAAACAACTTGTCTGGCAATCATTACACTGGTTAGGACCCAATTTTATGTGTTTATTCCCTATATTGATGACCGCCCCATCGCCTAAAATACGGAGTCTGGGGCACAATGAAATTTGAGTGCCCAATATGTCACACATAAAATTCTGAACCTTCAACCAAAATTATTAGATCTTAACACACTTGTGAAAACATGGGTTGTGTCTTCCAAATGAAGGACTTTGCTGTGCTATCAAATTGCTTGAAATAAGAGAGGGGGACATCTACAGGGAGAGACTGTAGCAGGTAGTTGAATTTTGGGATAAAATTAATTTTAATAAAATTAACCTTCCCAATCAGATACATTTAATGAAGCACGCCTGCCCACATTGCTCAAAAACCTTTTTATTAAAGGGTCAAAATTAACTAAATCACAAAAATTTGCTGGGAATAAAATATCCAAATACTTAATGCCCTGTTTGGACCACTGGAAGGCGCCCAGCTGAAAAGCCATTACCAGGCAGTACGCTGACAGAGCCAAAGCTTTGGATTTAGACCAATTAACTCTGTATCCTGAGAACTTGGAAAAGGAATTAATAATTCTGTGGAGGCAAGGCATAGATCTAGTAGGGTCGGAGACAAATAATAAAATATCTGCGTAAAGCAAAAGCTTATGCGCCACACCTCTCACCACCACCCCTGGAAAATCATCCTCCTTTCTTATCGCGGCTGTTAATGGTTCCAGAGCAAGACCGAACAATAATTGGGAAAGAGGGCAATCCTGCCAGGTGCCCCTATCCAGAGTAAAATAATCTAAAATTAATCCATTCGTTTGTACCACCGCTACCAGGTGTCTATAAAGTAACTTAATCCAACCAATAAAAGTATTCCCGAACCCATGCATTTCCAAAATCTTAAAAAGATAATCCCATTGTACATATCAAACGCCTTTTCGGCGTCAAGTGAGATGACAGTGACCAGAGTCTGATCATTCGCCACTGACCACGATATTGATGAAACGCCTAATGTTATCAGAAGAACTACAGCCCAGAATAAACCCCACCTGATTTATATGTATAAGAGATGTCATAACTTAATCTGTTAGCCAACATGTTTGACAATATTTTAACATCTAGCTGGATCAGGGAAATTGGACGGTAATTTTAAACTCGCTTGGATCTTTGTCCTTCTTAAGAATCAGACTGATCCGGGCTTGCATCATGGTTGGCAGAAGCTTTCCATTCTTTAATGATTCCGTATAAACTTCTAGCAAAAGTGGAGCCTGTTCTGTAGATATAAAGATCTAAAAAAATTCAGCAGCAAAGCCATCTGGCCCCGGAGACTTGCCTGTAGGCAAGGCCTTAATTACCTCACCAAGCTCCTCCCAGTTTAACTCAAGAGAATTTGTTTGCTCAGCCATCAGTTTTGGAAGTTCTAATGGTTCCACAAAGTTTCTAATATCCTCATCAGTAGACGAAGATGTGGACTACAGAGATCAAGGTAGAATTCTTTAAAAGCATTATTAATTTCAATGTGAAAAGGAGAGAGAGTTCAGGAGGATTAGGCAGCTGGTATTGAGAACAGATCCAATCTAGTCAGGTAAGGTTTCTGAGTATTTATTGTACATCCAAGCATGTATTTATGGGAGTTTGTGAGTGGTTTCTAAAGGGAAAAACAAAAAGGAATACAATGTTTAGGTTCCCAATACTCAATGCCACCTCAGGGAAATAGCATATGCAAATATTGCATTAAACTAGGAGACTCACAGGCAGTAAACTTAGGTAAACACATCTAAACAGTGCATGAAGCTACTATCTGCATGTACCACAATCCCAACAAATGCATATCTAAAACAACTAAAGCACATGCCTAAGCAGGCAATCTAACAATGACAGTGCTGAAGGCCAGCTAGATCTTCAAATATAACTCAATGTATCTAACATGAACATGTATGAAAATGAGAAGCATATTTTAGGCCTAACTAGAGGAAAGCTACTGACTGATCTTGGTAGGCCCTGCAGGTGGAACCAAGGACCTGCCCTCCTGTTTCAATTCCCTGCCCTGTGGTCGCCTCCCAGGCCTCCTGACCCAGTCCCTGCCCTGTGGTCACCTCCATGGCTTCTTGACCCAGTCCTTGCCTTGTGGCCGCCTTCTGACTCCGTTCCTGACCCTGTGACCCCTAATCTGTTGCTCATGGGGCAGCATGATACTTCTCTCTCCCTGCATCCTCGATCCCTGTGGCCAGTGGGTAAAGTAATTTCCCTCCATCCCAGCAAGGATGGTCGTTGTAGGGTTTCTGATGTCCAAGTGAATGACAGAAGGTACACAAGGCCCGTTGCTCACCTTATCCCTCTCCCAGGCCTATCTGATCCCCCATGATCTCTCATATTAGCAAATTTGCAATATAAATGTGGCTGTTTGGACATTTTCCTCTGTTTCTATGGTGCATCCTTAGAGCAAGTGCCACACCCCTCTTAGCCCCTTCATTTTCCTGGCAACACCCAGCTCCACCCTCTCAATCTCAGGCCAATTAGGACACCTTCACAGGACTTATTAACGGCACCTTTGCCCACAATTTCTCCCTATTCTCTTGTTTGCTGAACCGTGCAAAGGACTGTGATATCTACTCCTTGTATCCTGTATTTTTGTGTGCATAATTGACAATGTAAGTGCCTTGTGTTCTGTATTTTATAGATTCTTTTGTATTACTTGAGTTAGGTCATCCCATTTTTGTGCCTTACCCCATAAGTGCTGGACGATGACTTTGGCCCTTGTTGTGTAAGGGAGGATATAGCCGAGAGGATCGTACTGGCTAGCAAGAACTCTGTAAATATGGTGCATAGTTGGAATGGTAGATTCAATGGCTCTGTGCCTGTATCCAAGGGTGTCTGCATGGCAGTTCCAGTGGAGACTTAGGGTAGACTCCAAGGGATCAAAGGAAGGATGGTGTGACAGCCAGATTTCCGTTTGATTTGACCTGGCTTCTGGAGGTAGGTCACAGATGACCCTAGGGTCGTTGCTGGCCCATTGTCTGATTTCAAAGCCACCAGAGGAGAGGGTAGTGTGCAGGCTGTGAAGAAGGTCTCTGGCTTCCTCCAGTGTGGGGAGATTTTGCAGGCAGTGTATGGAATGGATAATGCATTCATCTGCTTGTGCATCTTTGATGATCCTCTGGAGGGAGTAAGTGGCACAGCAAGGGCTTGAGGTCGTGCCAAAGGGGAGAACCTGTCATTCATACACAGTTGGAGATCTACAGTCCCGATCATGCCAGAGGAAGCACGGGAGAGGTCTATCCTGAGGTAACAGGCGCACCTGGTGGAACATTGATTTACTGTCTCCACTGATTGCAATCTTGTGTTGCCTAAAACGGAGCAGAACTCCAAGGAGGGAAGGCCCAAGGGTTGGTCCAGGAAGAAACTGTAAGTTCAGACATTGATTTTGGTAGAAGGAACAATCAAATACAATGCGGTCTTTACCATTATGATGCACAATGTGGTGAGGTATGTACCAGGACTCAGGGGCATCTTTTATTTCATATGAGAAGAACTTCTTGACATACCCTGCATTAACTAATTTCTGGATCTCTCTGGTATAGGTCTCGGCCTGTTGTGGGTTTTGAAGGAGTCGCTTCTCACAGCTGCGAGGATGACATGTAACTGCCTCTTTAGGGACCTTCGGGGGGGGCAGGGGTCTGTACGGAGAAGAGGTGTGGCATACCGTAGGATGCCATCGACAAGTGTTCTGATGGTTTGGGTCTCAAGCTGGTGCCTTGCCTCTTGATCCTGTTTAGAACGAACCACAGCTTTCATGCTTCTGAGGTAGTGCATCCAATTGCCACAGTTTCTGTACATTATGGTGGATGTCATCAGGTGGGCATTTAAGGGAGATGTTATGAAAATGAGCGGAGGAAGAGCCAGCAAGATCTCTTGCAGGACCCTGCAGTGTCCAGCCAAGTTGGGTCTTGATTGCCACAGGGGCTCCAGGAGGGCCTAATTTCACAGGTTGTGTTGGGGTAAAAAGGGATGTATGATCAGCACCTAGAAGGAGCAGGGGTCTTACTTTATTAAGCTGTCTGAGAGGAAGCTGATGGAGGTGAGAGTAGTGCCGCTGGAGGGATTTCACAGGGTGAGAATGTTCAGACAAGGATTGCTGGTCAGCAGTGAAGGCTTGACTAATAACATAGGACTTTTTTTGGATGGACCTTAGGAATGAGGTTGAAGGACACCGTGGGCCCCATTAAGAGTCTGAACATCTTGTCTCACAGTTCTCAGCTTCAGGCTCTCAGATTTTCCTACCAACTGGAGTGTCTTGGCAGCAGGGTGCAGGTGGACTGTTCTTTCATACCCATCATCCAGTATGGCATAAGTGTCTAAGGATCTGTTTCCATTACGCAGGGTCACTTCAACTACCTTTAGCAGCACTTTATTGCAGTCACTAGGGTGATCAAGATAGAGGTTCTGCACTTGCCTTTGGTTGATGTTGCATAGAACCTGTAGATGTTTCCCATCACACTGGCTGCAGCATCCCTTCAGGTCACACAGGGTTGCAAAGTGGTCTTGTGCACGTCGCCAACAATGTCTCTGTTCCTTAATCCAATTAGTTCTCTGGTCGTTTGTGAGCTGGAGGAAGCCATTACATTTACTAACATGGTGTTCGGTAGAGTTACAATAGGCGCACACTGGACAACATTCAGATGAGTTGTTGGGGAGAGGCTGACTAACTTTAAGTGGGGCAACTTGGGCTTTAGGAGGTGTCACATGAGGAGGTTTTAACACCATGGAGTATGGCTGTACCTCTTAATGGGTGAGGGGGTGATGGCTCAGATAGGCTGAGGTATTCTTTGCCTTCTGGGCTGGCAACGGGCTCCTTGTTGTAGCCAGTTGGAAAAATCTAGAAGGTTATAGGAAAAGGGACCTGGTCTCCTCAAACTCATATTCCTTTTAAACTAGCAGAACTGCTCATGGGGAAGCTTCTCTAAAAGCCGCTCAACATGTGAACCACAAGTAAGCTCAGAGAGTCCCTCAGGGCCCATGGATTGAAGGAGGCCCACTAATGCCTGAACTCTGAGGGCAAATTGGTCTAAACCTCTACCATCACCTATGTGGATAGCAGGCATCTCCATTATAGCTCGGAGCTCCTTCAAAGCAAGCTGTCTAGGTTGACCATAACACACATCTAGAGCCCACATAGCTTGAGTATAAGAATCTGGGGCATAAACATAAGCAAATGCATGTCTCCTTGACTGGTCTACCTTTAAATGATCCAATAATATGTGGTATTTATACTGCTCTGACTCTCCTGGATCTAACAAGTTGGATAGGGCCATCTTTAACATGTACTGGCTTTCATCCTCCCTAGTGAGATCAGGGAACAAGGGACCTTCTATCCTCCTATAGTTTGACTGCAGGGGGCCAATAGGGGGAGCTAGCTGACTTAGAGGGGCAGCAGATGTCGGGTGGTGGGGCTGCACATTGAAAGACGGGTATGCCGGCTGGGCAGGATAGGACATAACACCAGGCAAAGGTTGATTTGGCAGTGTATATGCTGGGAGCATGGGGTTATACGAGGGTGGTACTTGAGATATGGCAGGAAACTGACTACAGCTGGGAGAATGCTTGAGCTGCAAGGATGGTGGCATGGGTTGGGTAAAAGGGGCATGGCTTACGGGAGGAGAAGGAAGCTGCTGCTGAGGTGGAAGAGGAGGGGGCCTGTGGTTACCTGTAGTCTGACGGACTTGTGGTGATACTACTGGTTGAAGGTTAAGGTTATCAGAGCAAGGGGATGGTTAGCGAGACTGAGGAGTGGGTGCTACTCTTAAGCATGCACTGCTGGATTAATCAACCCTGATTTCTTACTTCCATCAACTGCTGTAGGAGCGCAGTCTGGGTATCAGGAATGGGAGCTATTGGAGAGGCATGCAAGTGTTCAGCATCAGGGGTTTACACTCTCTTAGATAGGACAGGTGAGGGAGGGTGTAGAATGTCCTCCTTAGTGTCTCCCTCAGTGGGCAGTTCCGGCTCCTCTGGCTTTTCCTCAGACTCATCCTCTTTCCAGGGTTGATAATGAGGACCAGTGCCAGACATATCCGCTAGGTAAAGAGGTTGTTGTTCTGCTGTGGGTTGTGACCGCTGATGATATTGCAGGATGAAATCATCATAACGTGTAGGGGGCTGGGCTTGGCCGCTCATGCTGAGATAACGAAGGCAAGGAGTGACTAGACATGTCCACTGGTCATCAACCGTTCCAGCTTGAAGGACCATGAAAAGGAGAGAGAGTTCAGGAGGATTAGGCAGCTGGCTTGAAACCAGTGGGACTGTCGGTGAGAACAGATCCAGTCTAGTCAGGTCTCTGAGTATTTATTGTACATCCAAGCATGTATTTATGGGAGTTTTGAGTGTGTGTGTGTGTGTGTGTGTGTGTGTGTGGTTTCTAAAGGGAAAAACAAAAGGAATACAATGTTTAGGTTCCCAATACTCAATGCCACCTCAGGGAAATAGCATCTGCAAATATTACATTAAACTAGGAGACTCACAGGCAGTAAACTTAGGTAAGCACATCTAAACAGTGCATGAAGCTTCTATCTACATGTACCACAATCCCAACAAATGCATATCTAAAACAACTAAAGCACATGCCTAAGCAGGCAATCTAACAATGACAGTGTTGAAGGCCAGCTAGATCTTCAAATATAACTCAAAATGTATCTAACATGAACATGCATGAAAATGAGAAGCACATTTTAGGCCTAACTCAAGTTATACAAAAGAATCTATAAAATACAGAACACAAGGCACTTACATTGTCAATTATGCACACAAAAATACAGGATACAAGGAGTAGATATCACAGTCCTTTGCACGGTTCAGCAAACAAGAGAATAGGGAGAAATTGTGGGCACAGGTGCCGTTAATAAGGCCTGTGAAGGTGTCCTAATTGGCCTGAGATTGAATGGGTGGAGCTGGGTGCTGCCAGGGAAATGAAGGGGCTAAGAGGGGCATGGCACTTGCTCTGAGGATGCAGCATAGAAACAGAGGAAAACTTCCAAACACAATGGCTGAGGTAAATATTTCACCACAGCAAATTTCACTGAGGGAATGGTAGAAAAAGACTCTCTCTCTTTTATATACCTAGCCAGAAGTTTTCCAGCCTTGTCCCCTGACTCAAAGTACTGTCTTTCCCTGAATAGCCAAAACTCCACCTTCCGCGACAAAATAGTATTATATATGTATTTCAATCAGGTCAATTATCTGAGGTGACAATCGGCGCTTCAGCTCTGCCTCGGCACTTTTAATATTCCCTTCCAACTCCACGAGTTCTCGTGCTTTGGATTTTTTGATGAATGAGGCATACTGTATGATTCGGCCCCTAAGAACCACCTTAAGTGCCTCCCAAGCCACGCCCACAGAGGATACTGAGGACCAGTTGGTCTCCATATAAACATTGATTTCAGTCTTTAACATTTGTTGGAATTCAGGATTTTGCAAAAGGGATACATTAAGGTGGCAACTATATGATTTTCTTTTCTCCATATGTGGCAATATCTCTAAACTCACCAGGGTGTAATCTGAGACTAAAATGTTTCCATTTGAGCAATCAACAACAGATGAAATGAGGGACTTGATATAAAAAAAATCTATTCTAGAATAAATCTTATGGACTGATGAAAAAATATATAGTCCCTACCAGATGGGTTAAAAAGTCTCAAAATATCTGTAAGACCAAGATTTTACACATCCTATGAAGCGTCAATGTTGCTCTAGGGGGCTTACACACTTTTGCTTCACTATGTTCAAGGACTGAGTCCATAAAAAGATTAAAGTCTCCTCCCAATATTATATCATGAGGTGTGCCAGCAGCTTGCGACTTCCCTTCAAGATCTATAAAAAAGTCCTGATCATCAACGTTAGATGCGTAAATATGAACCAAAATAAGACTAAAGAAAACATGTCCACCCCATATCTTCCCAAATTTTTCAGCTTCCTGTGGGGAAAGATGCGTTTCTTGAAGAAATACTGTATCATATTTCTTACGCTTAAGAAGAGAAATAACCTTCCTTCTTTTTATGGGGTGCCCCAACCCATTCACATTCCACGTGGAGAGAGACAATCCACTAATTTTAACATTTGACATTTTGACATAATAGAAAAAATAGATTGTTTGTCAAAAACAAAATTATAAAGACCACATTCCAACATTATTGCAACAATCAAACCCCAAACTTCCCCCTAAACCAAACAAACAGAAAAAAGAAAAAAGTGTGCATTAACCCCACGCACGACAGCACCAACTTGCGTCCATCCCTCTAAACTCAAACAGTCCATGTACGCCTACAAGAGCCCCCACGACAACTTTGCCATCGGATTGCTCAAGTCCTGTGTTTCTATACAAATTTTGTGAGACAGAATTACACAACAAAAGATAATCTCTAAAACAAAGCCAATAGGCGGAATAAACACAATGAATGTGTAGATTCATCCACTTAACTGTCCCGAAGGTGTGTTCCTCCACAAAACAAACTCCAGCCACTAGGCAGAACCAGCACAAAAAACAAAAAAAAAGGCGCTCAGTTCCTCGGACAGTCAAACGAATGTTCAGTGAGCAGGACCATTCAGCTGCTACATGAGCGCAACAAATGATCTAATCACTCCATGACTTGCAAGAAATACTCCACAAAACAAATTCCAGCCAATAGGAGGCATAAGCACAAAGAACGTGCAGATTCACCCACAAAACTGTCCCGGAGGAGTGTTACTTCACAAAACAAACTCCTTTAGCACGTAAGTGTCTTTTAATGTCTCCAGAGCCCAAGGATTTTGAATTCTTTGACATACTGTCCTCCCAGAACAGTTATGGAACTGAGTGTATCGAATCTCACCGGTTTATGACATTAATAGCGTGCAGAGCTCGCTGTTCACACATCTGAACCTCGCATGGCGTCACGTGACTCGAAAAAAGTTATTTTTGATCAAATCTAGACAGGCCCCATTTCCTGCAGCCATCAGTCCAACACCTTATCCTTGAGTAATCATGCTAAATTGCTAATTTGGTACTAGAAAATCACTTGCCATTATATCAAACACAGTTGAAAGCTATTTGGTTCGTTAAAGAAGCTTAATATTGTCTTTGGATTTGTTTTTGAGTTGCCACAGTATGCAATAGACTGGCATGTCTTAAGAAGTTCTGAAAATGTAATAGTAATTTTTCATGTTATTAATGTCCTGACTTTACATTGTGATCAGTTGAATGCCACTTTGGTGAATAAAAGTACCAATTTCTTTCCATAAGAGCAAAATCTGTACATTATTCCAAACTTTTGGCTGCCAGTGTATATATATATATATATATATATATATATATATATATATATATATATATATATATATATATATATATGATATTGCACATAATAATATAAAAACTAAAAATGCTAAATAATATTATAAACAATGCTAAAATCTCATTCTCATTACTGTAATGTGAAATAAACAATGATATTCAAAATGTGTTAAATTGTACTGTATATTTATATTACAGTACAGTAAAAATTACTGTATTACAGTAATCTGACTCACCAGAATGACACCATCGAGAATTACAATACTGCAAATTTGGGTTGAAAATGTGTGTTAATTATAAAGACAATAGCCACCCCTGGAGTCGCGAGTTCGAATCCAGGGCATGCTGAGTGACTCCAGCCAGGACTCCTAAGCAACCAAATTGGCCCGGTTGCTAGGGAGGGTAGAGTCACATGGGGTAACCTCCTCGTGGTCGCTATAATGTGGTTCTCGCTCTCATGGGGTGCATGGTGAGATGTGCATGAAGCTTCCACACGCGCTATGTCTCCATGATAACGCGCTCAACAAGCCACATGATAAGATGTGTGGGTTGACAGTCTCAGACGCGGAGGCAACTGAGATTCGTCCTCCGCCACCCGGATTGAGGACTTAGAGTGCATTGGGAATTGGGCATTCCAAATTGGGGAGAAAAAGGGGAGAGAAAAAAATATATATATTTTTAAAGACAATAATGTCACACTGCAAAAAAAATTTTTATTTGTTCTAAAAATGGGCTTCCTTTTATTTATGCAAAATGGTATTCACTCACTGAGCACTTTATTAGGAACACCTGTACACCTACTTATTCATGCTATTATTTTATCACCCAGTCATGTAGCAGCAGTGCGATTCTTAAAATCGTGCAGATATGGGCCAGGAGCTTCAGTTAATGTTCACATCAACCATGGGGAAAAAATGTGATCTCAGTTATTTCGACCTTGGAATTATTGTTGGTGCCAGACGGGCTGGTTTGAGTATTTCTGTAACTGCTGGTCTCCTGGGTTTTTCAACAACAATGGTCTCTAGAGTTTACTCAGAATTATGTCAAAAACAAAAAACATCAAGTGAGCGGCAGACTGGTTCGAGCTCACAGAAAGGCTACGGTAACTCAGATAACCACTCTGTACAACTGTAGTGAGCAGAATAGCATCTCAGAATGCACAACACATCAAACCTTGAAGCATATGGGCTACAACTGCAGAAGACCATGTTTGGCACTTTATTAGGACCATAGTGTTCCTAATAAAGTTCTCTGTGAGTGTACATTTTCTTTAGATTTTGGGGCAAAATGTGACCTGGACCATGTGACCATACAGGTGCATCTCAGTAAATTAGAATGTCATGGAAAAGTTCATTTATTTCAGTAATTCAACTCAAATTGTTAAACTCGTGTATTAAATAAATTCAATGCACACAGACTGAAGTAGTTTAAGTCTTTGGTTCTTTTAATTGTGATGATTTTGGCTCACATTTAACAAAAACCCACCAATTCACTATCTCAAAAAATTAGAATATTTTGACATGCCAATCAGCTAATCAACTCAAAACAGCTGCAAAGGTTTCCTGAGCCTTCAAAATGGTCTCTCAGTTTGGTTCACTAGGCTACACAATCATGGGGAAGACTGCTGATCTGACAGTTGTCCAGAAGACAATCATTGACACCCTTCACAAGGAGGGTAAGCCACAAACATTCATTGCCAAAGAAGCTGGCTGTTCACAGAGTGCTGTATCCAAGCATGTTAACAGAAAGTTGAGTGGAAGGAAAAAGTGTGGAAGAAAAAGATGCACAACCAACCGAGAGAACCGCAGCCTTATGATTGTCCAGCAAAATCGATTCAAGAATTTGGGTGAACTTCACAAGGAATGGACTGAGGCTGGGGTCAAGGCATCAAGAGCCACCACACACAGACGTGTCAAGGAATTTGGCTACAGTTGTCGTATTCCACTCCTGAACCACAGACAACGTCAGAGGCGTCTTACCTGGGCTAAGGAGAAGAAGAACTGGACTGTTGCCCAGTGGTCCAAAGTCCTCTTTTCAGATGAGAGCAAGTTTTGTACTTCATTTGGAAACCAAGGTCCTAGAGTCTGGAGGAAGGGTGGAGAAGCTCATAGCCCAAGTTGCTTGAAGTCCAGTGTTAAGTTTCCACAGTCTGTGATGATTTGGGGTGCAATGTCATCTGCTGGTGTTGGTCCATTGTGTTTTTTGAAAACCAAAGTCACTGCACCCGTTTACCAAGAAATGTTGGAGCACTTCATGCTTCCTTCTGCTGACCAGCTTTTTAAAGATGCTGATTTCATTTTCCAGCAGGATTTGGCACCTGCCCACACTGCCAAAAGCACCAAAAGTTGGTTAAATGACCATGGTGTTGGTGTGCTTGTCTGGCCAGCAAACTCACCAGACCTGAACCCCATAGAGAATCTATGGGGTATTGTCAAGAGGAAAATGAGAAACAAGAGACCAAAAAATGCAGATGAGCTGAAGGCCACTGTCAAAGAAACCTGGGCTTCCATACCACCACAGCAGTGCCACAAACTGATCACCTCCATGCCACGCCGAATTGAGGCAGTAATTAAAGCAAAAGGAGCCCCTACCAAGTATTGAGTACATATACAGTAAATGAACATACTTTCCAGAAGGCCACTAAAAATGTTTTTTTTTATTGGTCTTATGATGTATTCTAATTTTTTGAGATAGTGAATTGGTGGGTTTTTGTTAAATGTGAGCCAAAATCATCACAATTAAAAGAACCAAAGACTTAAACTACTTCAGTCTGTGTGCATTGAATTTATTTAATACACGAGTTTCACAATTTGAGTTGAATTACTGAAATAAATGAACTTTTCCACGACATTCTAATTTATTGAGATGCACCTGTATTTTTATGAAATTTATCCTTGAAAATGATATTTTATTCAATAACATAAATTATGTTTTATATTTAAAAACAGAAGAACAAAGGAACTTCTTTGTTACTATGAAACAATTCACTGATGGCAAGTTCTTATTGAACATGGGAATAGACAGATGCTTTCTGAAAATGTTAGACTATTCTTCTGGCATCAGATTTTTCACACAAAATCTACTTGTTTGCACAAACATGTTCTCGCTGTTAATTCAATGGGACTGAGAGTTCCCAGATGTGATATTTATTTCATAGATTGTATTGTAATATAATCGCTGCCAAATATATTTTTGTGCACTCAGTCAGGGTAAAAATCAATGTCTCACTGTCATCTCTTTGGGACAGGTCTGATGCGTTTGGTTTGCCGGTTAAGGCACCAAACGCTTGCTGACTCATTGTGCTATCTGTCAGCCAGTCACCTTGTCATTCTAAATAAGCAGAACAAAAACTAACAGAGGAAGGAGGAAGAGAGGAAGAAAAAAAAAGGATAAACAGTCAGGCCTCTGATGTCATAGACACTTTTTTATCGTGTGAGTCTGTAAATGATGGAAATTCTGAAAGTGTCTCTGAGTGGTTTCCATAGCAATCACCTACATGCTGGCAATAAAAATGCTCTGTAGTTTAACATATGTTTGCTAGTACCAAGAGGGGAGAAGGAGGACACAAGGATTTATGTGTAAGTGTTGTGAAACAAATGTCACCAAAAGATATCCAAAGTTTTGTTAAGATGCTTGTTTTTTCAATCCTGTCGAAACATGTTGGTACACCACACAAGCTGGACAGTTTAATCTTCAGCTCAGTGCAGTGTCACAGATGTTTTCCCGTTAACTCTTCTTCTATTATACATTTACTACAAAAGACACAGACTATTACCAAAGCGCCACAAAGAATGGTCCATCCTTTACACAGCAGTTATATCTCAAGGGGAACTTTGCTTGTCAAATGCTTACAGTATTGTGTGTTTTTATTTGCTCCTTCTGTCCAGGCAATGAGGGTGTAAACAGCAGGGATCAAGGTGCCTCAGGGAGAGCTTTTCTGAAGTGCTCATATAATGTGGAGCAGGCTTCTTCAGCCCTTTAAAACGAACCCAATCTCAGCCCTGCGGCCACCGGCGCCAGCTCCACAGCCTGTTTTATGGGACTTTACTGCTGTATTTGTGTATGTGTGTGCGTACCGCCAGTCATAAAGGTCTCTTTGAGGGCTGATTACTTTGTAATCATAGATGAGGAACATGGTTCTATGATGGAGGCTTTAAAAATACAGCTGTCAGATTTCATGGTGACGTGTGACCAAATAGAGTTCTAACCACAACAGACAAACAACCAACCAGACTTGTCTTTCGTGCATTGCTACAGCTTTTTTCACTGCTGCAATTCTGCAGACAGATTTCCTTCTTAATGTCACCTAGGCAAGATGACAAGTTGACAGTGTTACAAAAGACTGAAAGTGATCTTATAAGGAACTGAATGCTGATGTTTAAAGAGTTACACACTTGGGATTCACATAAACAATGTTCTGTAAGATTTGATTACAGGTCATTATTCCACTCTATATACCCCTTTATTATGTGACACAATAATGGTTTCTAAAAGTAGAATGAGTTTGGAAATGTGGGATTTGATTCAAAGAGTTCATGTACAGTAATGTAAAGATACAGTTGATTCTATGTAACTCATAATCCTTTGTTTAGTCAAATAATAATGCCTTGATGACAGATTGAAGATGTACAGTTGAAGTCAAAAGTTTACATACACCTTAGCCAAATACATTTAAACTCAGTTTTTCACAGTTCCTGACATTTCATCGTAGAAAACATTCCCCGTCTTAGGTCAGTTAGGATCACTACTTTATTTTAAGAATGTGAAATGTCAGAATAATAGTAGAGAAAATTATTTCTTTCAACTTTTATTTCTTTCATCACATTCCCAGTGGGTCAGAAGTTTACAAACAATTTGTTAGTATTTGGTAGAATTGCCTTTAAATTGCTTAACTTGGGTCAAACATTTTGGCTAGCCTTCCACAAGCTTCTCACAATAAGTTGCTGGAATTTTGGCCCATTCCTCCAGACAGAACTGGTGTAACTGAGTCAGGTTTGTAGGCCTCCTTGCTCGCACATGCTTTATCAGTTCTGCCTACAAAAATCAGATTGAGGTCAGGGCTTTGTGATGGCCACTCCAATACCTTGACTTTGTTGTCCTTAAGCCATTTTGCCACAACTTTGGAGGTATGCTTGGGGTCAGTGTCCATTTGGAAGACCCATTTGCGACTGAGCTTTAACTTCATGGCGGATGACTTGATTTTGCTTCAGTATATCCACATAATTTTCCTTCCTCATGATGCCATCTATTTTGTGAAATGCACCAGTCCCTCCTGCAGCAAAGCACCCCCACAACATGATGCTGCTACCCCCATGCTTCACAGCTGGGATGGTATTCTTCGGCTTGCAAGCCTCACCCTTTTTTCTCCAAACATAATGATGGTCATTATGGCCAAAAAGTTCAATTTCTGTTTCATCAGACCAGAGGACATTTTTCCAAAAAGTAAGATCTTTGTCCAGATGTGCACTTGCAAACTGTAGACTGGCTTTTTTATGGTGGTTTTGGAGCATTGGCTTCTTCCTTGCTGAGCAGCCTTTCAGGTTATGTCGATATAGGACTCGTTCCCTATCTGTCACTCATTCAACGTTGTGTCGATGTAGTGACACTAGGGGTCACTCTTGGGAGCCCCAAACACCTCTGCTTTTTTGAAAAAAGGCCAATGAGAATTGGCGAGTGGAATATGCATGCCACTCCCCTGGACATACGGGTATAAAAGGAGCTAGTATGCAACCACTCATTCAGATTTTCTCTTTGGAGCTGAGCGGTTGTATTCAGTGCACTGAATTCAATTCCCTCCAAAGACGCACCTCAAAACTACTGGATTTACAGTGCATTTCAGCGGCTTCTCCCCCTCTGCACCCGTGGAGTGCAGAGAACGCCCCTGGGTGCTTCGGCAGAGCGAAAATAAGAGAGTATATTCTAAAACAGTATATTGTAATTCACAAAAAGAGCGGCACACACACAGAACGTCTTTTTAAAGATGCCTTTCCATTTGATGGAAACTGATGGCCACAATCGCTGTCTTACGTGTCTGGGCACTGCCCACGCGGAGACATCGTTCGTGGATGAGTCATGTACTCATTGCAAGAACATGACCATGGCAACATTGTGGTCGCGGCTTGCTTTCGTAAGAAGCAAGGTCCTTCTACCTACGGATTTGAGGCCGTGTCGGTTAGCACTGGGGGCGATTTGGGGACATCAATGGGACCACCTCTGCTGGGTATCCCCCCATGGACCTCCCATTCCCAGCACGCTCACTTGCCTGATTGGGCTCTCGCACGAGACCGCCGGCTCGTCTCAGCGCAAGTTCGACTTCTCGTTTGGACCTCGGGAAGACGATGAGTTATCGAGCGCAGCATCGGAGAGCAGGCTCATCCAGTCTGACACAGTGGCTTCGGCTGGGCTTCCTCCTTCGGGAACAGTCGCCTAGTCTCACGCCGATTCGGAAATGATGGACATGCTTTCCCGGGCGGCAGCCCCAAAAAAAGTGGAACTCTCCACTCTCCCCTGAACCCTCATGGCTCGATGATTGGTTCATGGGCTCGGGGCGCCACCCACGGCCACGCCCCGCCCCCGTTCCTTTCTTCCCGGAAGTGCATGAGGAGTTGACAAGATCGTGGGAGGCACCTTTTACTGCCCGGTCCCGGTCTTTCAGCTCCCCTGCTCTCACTACCCTCGATGGTGGAGCAGCCAGGGGGTATTCGGTGATTCCCCAGGTGGATAAGGGGCTCGCGGTGCACTTGTGTCCACAGAGCGCCGCCACCTGGCGTGGGTGCCCGAAGCTCCCGTCCAGGGCCTGTAGGTTTACGTCGTCCCTGATGACTGTGGCCTGCAGTGTCGGTGGACAAGCCACCTCTGCACTGCATGCCATGGCTCTCCTGCAAGTACACCAAGCCAAAAGAACTGCACGAGGGTAGTTCTGACCCAGAATTGATGCAGGAACTGCACTTGGCGACTGACCTCGCTCTCCGGGTGATGAAGGTCACGGCGCGGTCTCTCGGGCAGGCGATGTCCACCCTGGTGGTCCAGGAGCGCCACCTTTGGCTCAACTTGGTCAAGATGGGAGAGGCGGACAAGGCACGGTTCCTTGAAGCCCCCATTTCCCAGGTTGGTCTGTTTGGCGATGCCGTCAAGGATTATGCCCAGCAGTTCTCGGCAGTGAAGAAGCAGACGGAGGCCTTACAACATATCCTGCCCCGGCACGGCTTAAGACCCCTCACCCTGTCTGCTCATCACCAAGGGTGTCCTCCTGCAGCAGCGACTCCGACCCAGGGGCGAGGAGACCCACTTCCCTGGGGCTGGTCGACAGACCACTCCATCCCCCGGTGGAGGGCCGGGAGGAGAATCTTTTGTCGCCGCATGCCAAGGAGGATGCGGCACTCAAAAGCCTGACAAAAGAATGGTTCCCTCGTCCCCTGGGTCACATATCTGGTGCACATGGCCATCGTCACGACCACCGTCCACTGTCCCATTTTGGCAGGTATGGCGCTCCAGCGGCGGACCCCCCGCCCCTGTGCGCCTAGCTGTGGCACAAACATGCCCACACGGGATTGGTTCCAGTGGACTACGGGGACGAGATTCCTCCTCCCCCCTCCTCGGCCAATCTTATGTGTCAGAGTTTTGCTTTAATGTTATATTTTGGCCACTAGAGGTCCCTATGGTACTCATGTCCATCTTGTGCCTCTTGTAATCAGTGCCATTGTCTTCACATGTGCCTCATTCTGGGCTGTGTATTTAAGCTGATCATTTCCTTTTGTTTCTTTGCTTGGTTATTGATGTTCCTAGCCAGTTGCTGCCGTAAGTCTGCTTTAGTTCCAAGTACTAAACTTTGAATGCCTTTTGGATTGTTTTTTTCCTGTGTTTATTTTTGCTGTTTTTTGGGTGTCTTTTTCCTGAGACCTTTTTGGACGAAAGATTTTTCTGTTTTGTGGTTGTCAGTAAGAAATTGCTTTTTGTGGCTCAGTGGTGGAAATTAAGACTCTTGCGCCAGAGACCCAAGTTTGAATCCCAGCTCTGACAGAATAACCAAGCCAACATTATGAACCCAGAGATGCCTAATGCTCAAAACTCCTGGCCACAATTGCTCAGCAGGAGTCCACAATCCAATGCCATGAGTCAGCATTAGTTCAGCAGGAGACTGTGATGGCTAAACACTCACAAGTGCTGTCTGATCTCATGATTTCTGTCCGTCAGATCCTGGACCGGCTGCCCTCTACTTCAGCTACTGCTTCTACTGCTGCCTCGGTACCCCTTCCGGATTCTCGAGTGCTCTCTCCTCTGATTGAACCTCGCCTACCTCCACCACAACATTTCTCAGGTGATCCCAGTGCATGCGATGGGTTCCTGACTCAATGCTCTCTCACATTTGAATTACAACCATCTTCCTTCCCCTCACATCGGGCCAAGATCACATATGTTATCACCCTCCTTTCTGGCAAGGCTCTTTCTTGGGCAACAGCGGTCTGGAAGGCACAGGCACCCTTCTGTTCAAGTTATTCTGTGTTTGAAAAGGAGTTCAAGCAAGTCTTTGACCACCCCCTCAGTGGCCGGCAAGCCTCTAAGAGACTTCTCACCCTCCGACAAGGTAATGGCAGTGCGGCTGAATATGCCATACAGTTTCGGACAGTTGCAGCAGGGAGCGGCTGGAACGATGAGGCCCTCATGGTGTGTTTCCTGAATGGTCTGTCTGAGGCAATCAAGGATGATATGGCTACCGGAGAACCTGCTCGTGATCTCGAGACCCTCATGGATCAAGCAATCCGGCTGGATAATTGCCTGAGGGAGAGAAGACTGAACCGGCCATCTGTTTCCACATTGTCTGCCAGTCCAGCACTTGCTCAAATGCTACCAGTGCCCCACAAGTCCTCGGAACCCATGCAACTGGGAAGGACTAGGCTTTCCCCATCTGAACGAGACCGTCGCATGAGAGAGCGCTGTTGTCTATATTGTGGATTGTATGGTCATTTTCGCTCCGCCTGCCCCGAGCTTTCGGGAAATGCCCAGTCCCATACAGGCAAGGAAGGACTATAATGGGAGTTACACGGACAGCTTCACCTTCCAACTCTGGATTGTTCCTTCCCATCACACTCACTTGGGGAGATCAAAGACACCAACACCAGGCATTGATTGATTCTGGTGCTGCCGGGAATTTCATGGATATTTCCTTTGCCAAAAGTCTCCAGATTCCTATTAATTCCCTTCCTGCCCCCCTAACTGCGACAGCCTTGGATGGAAGACCATTAGCTCCAGGGAAAATAACCCACCTCACCTCTCTCCTTTGTCTCATCACTTACTAGCACCAGGAGAGAATGTGCTTTCACCTTATACAGACTCCAGAGTTCCCTATTATCCTCGGTCACCCCTGGCTCCTCCAGCATAACCCACACTTTGACTGGTCCACTGGCGCTGTTCTCAGTTGGGGTCCCACCTGTCAGACTACATGCTTGGCCCAGAACTCCCCTGATCTTGTTCTCGAGTCCCAAGAAGCCCTAGATCTGCCTCAAGTCCCTGCTCAGTACCACCACCTCAAAGCAGTGTTCAGCAAAAGGAAGGCCACCTCCTTACCTCCTCATCGCCCCTATGATTGCGCCATTGAGCTGCTCCCAGGAACCTGTCCCCCCAGAGGTCGTATATTCTCTTTGTCTCTCCCCGAACGAACTGCTATGGACAAATACATTAATGAATCCCTTGCGGCAGGTATCATCCAACCATCCACTTCCCCTGCTGAAGCTGGATTTTTTTTCGTTGGGAAGAAGGATGGCAGACTCCGGCCATGTATTGATTACAGGGGCCTTAATAAGATCACTATTCGAAACCGCTATCCCTTGCCGCTAATGACCACTGCTTTCGAAATTCTGCAAGGAGCCTCCATCTTCACTAAGCTTGACTTGCGCAATGCCTACCATCTCATGCGCATCAGACAAGGAGATGAATGGAAGACCACCTTCAACACGCTCACTGGGCACTATGAATATTTAGTTATGCCCTTCGGTCTCACTAATGCTCCTGCAGTATTTCAAGCTTTTATCAATGATGTTCTCAGAGACATGCTCAACCAATTTGTGTTTGTCTACTTAGACGATATCCTCATCTTCTCGAGTTCCCTCCAAGAGCATGTAAAACACATCAATAAGGTTCTCAGACATCTTCTTGATAACCATCTTTATGTTAAACCTGAGAAATGTGAGTTCCATGTGACCAAAGTTCAGTTCCTGGGGTTCATTATCAAGCCTGGCCAGATACAAATGGACCCTCAAAAGGTTCAAGCAGTTGTGGATTGGCCCTCCCCTTCGTCGGTAAAGGAAGTTCAGCGTTTCCTTGGCTTCGCCAATTTTTATCGCAAGTTCATCCGGAACTTCAGTACTGTGGCGGCTCCTTTATCTGCCCTCACCAAGGGGAACACAACCAGCTTTAATTGGGGACATGAAGCAGAGTTGGCCTTCAGCAAACTCAAAAGCCATTTTACCTCTGCACCTATTCTCATTCTCCCTAACCCAGATAAACCCTTCATCGTGGAGGTCAATGCTTCGGATGTAGGGGTTGGAGCTGTGCTGTCCCAAAGGGGGGAGGACAACAAGTTGCATCCATGTGCATTCCTTTCCCACCGCCTTACACCGACTGAGATGAACTATCATGTAGGGGATCATGAGTTACTGGCAGTTAAGCTAGCACTTGAAGAGTGGAGGCATTGGCTTGAGGGGGCCAAACACCCATTCCAAGTATTCACGGACCACAAAAATCTGGAATACATTCAGCAGGCAAAGCGACTCAACCCCCGCCAGGCACGTTGGTCCTTATTCTTCAACTGATTCAAGTTCATCTTATCTTACCGCCCCGGCTCTAAGAACCTAAAACCTGATGCTTTGTCCCGAGTATATGTAAACACTCCTCAGGAAGATTCTATTGCATCGATTATCCCCAGTTCCAAGATAATAGCTCCTATCAGGTGGGATCTGGAAAATACTCTAAAACAAGCCCAAGCCCGAGAACCTGACCCAGGAGGGGGGCCAACCCACTGCCTGTTTGTCCCTAAAGCTGTCCGCTCCCAGATCCTCCAGTGGGGACACTCCTCTCATCTCACTTGTCATCCTGGTACCTCTCGCACTCTTGAGTTCCTCCAAAGACGATTTTGGTGGCCAACTATCAAGGAGGATGTGACAACATTTGTAAACGCATGTCCCATGTGCAACCAAAGTAAGGTCCCTCACCGTTCTCCTCAGAGGCTATTGCATCCTCTCTCCATAACTCATAGACCTTGGTCTCATCTTTCCATGGATTTTATCACTGGACTTCCGCTATCACAAGGCAACACCACTATCATGGTCATAGTTGATAGATTCTCCAAGGCCACCCGATTTATTCCTCTGCCCAAACTACCCACCGCTAAAGAAACTGCTGAATTGGTTATAAACCACGTCTTCCGAGTCTTTGGCATCCCACAAGACATTGTCTCTGATCGAGGACCCCAGTTTTCCTCCCGATTCTGGCGGGCATTTTGTCAATCTCTGGGGGCTACAGTGAGTCTATCTTCTGGGTTCCACCCGGAGTCCAATGGGCAAACGGAGAGGCTTAATCAAGATCTTGAGACTACACTGAGGTGTATGGCAGCTAACAACCCATCCTCTTGGTCTTCCTTCATCATGTGGGCAGAATACGCTCACAATACCCTTCACTCCTCTGCTACAGGCATGTCCCCTTTCGAGTGCCAGTTGGGATACACCCCTCCATTATTCCCTGAGCAAGAATTGGAGGTTGCAGTTCCCTCTGCTCAACAGTTCGTTAAACGTTGCCGCCAGACATGGAAAAAAGCCTGACTCAAGCTCTTGAAGATCTCTCAGCAGTATCAGCACCAGGCCAATCGCAGATGCAGACCTGCCCCCACTCTGCACCCTGGCCAAAGAGTCTGGCTCTCCACTAAGAACATTCCCTTGTGGGTGGAATCCTGTAAACTTTCCCAGAGGTTCATTGGCCCCTTCAAGATTGCCAGGAAAGTAAACCCAGTTACTTATCATTTATACTTGCCTAAGTCTTTGAAGATAAATCCCACTTTTCATGTCTCACTGTTAAAACCTGTTTTGTCTTCTCCTTTTCTTGGACAGGTAAACCTCCCCCTCCTCGTATCATTGGTGGCCAGCCAGCTTACACAGTCCACAGAATACTGGATGCCCGTCGAGTACGTGGGTCCCGGCAGTATCTTGTGGACTGGGAAGGCTATGGTTCTGAGGAGTGCTCCTGGGTTCCTGCCAAGGACATCTTGGACCCCAAACTAATTCAAGAATTTCATGCTCGCAAGTCCAGTCATCCGGGAGGGAACGTCAGGAGCCATTCCTAGAGGGAGGGGTCCTGTCAGAGTTTTGCTTTAATGTTATATTTTGGCCACTAGAGGTCCCTATGGTACTCATGTCCATCTTGTGCCTCTTGTAATCAGTGCCATTGTCTTCACATGTGCCTCGTTCTGGGCTGTGTATTTAAGCTGATCACTTCCTTTTGTTTCTTTGCTTGGTTATTGATGTTCCTAGCCAGTTGCTGCCGTAAGTCTGCTCTAGTTCCAAGTACTAAACTTTGAATGCCTTTTGGATTGTTTTCTCCCTGTGTTTATTTTTGCTCTTTTTTGGGTGTCTTTTTCCTGAGTTCTTTGGAGATTATTTTTTCCTCCTTTTGGATCCTTTTTGGACGAAAGATTTTTCTGTTTTGTGGTTGTCAGTAAGAAATTGCTTTTTGTACCCTTTTTGCTATTTTTGTTAATAAACTCTTCTGAGTTCATTTAAGAACGCGTCTGACTATTGGGTTCAACTCCCTTCTGTGGCTCAGTGGTGGAAATTAAGACTCTTGTGCCAGAGACCCAAGTTCAAGTCCTGGCTCTGACACTTATGGTGGGCGGCAGGAGCCAGGTAAGTGCTTTGATGTCCCAAGACTCAGCACGGCCACAGAGCTCAAGTCCCCTCAACGTGGCACCTCGAGCTCCGTTACGAGGCCCCACCCACCGGTATGTCCGATTTGATTATTCCCTTGGTCCCCCTCGCCCGGAGTTTGGGCGCATGGCTCGCGCTTTCCAACCCTATGAGATTCAGTTCGCCAGGTTCAGCAGCGTCCGCTTCACCTCGGTGAAGGGCGAGAACGCCGCTACCTTGCATGCGGAAATTGCTAACCTTCTGCGCAAGAGCGCGATAGAGCCTGTCCCTCCAGTCGAGATGAAGAAAGGGTTTTACAGCACTTACTCCATCGTACTGAAGAAAGGCGGTGGGTTGCGGCCAATCCTGGACCTGCGAGTACTGAACCGGGCTCCCGTCCAAGATGCTGACGCAAAAACGCACTCTAACGAGCATCTGGCTTCAAGATTGGTTCATGGTGGTAGATCTGAAGGACACATAATGCCATGTCTTGGTCTTACCTTGACACAGACCCTTCCTGCGGTTTGCCTTCAAAGGCCAAGCATACCAGTACAAGGTCCTCCTCTTCAGCCTGTCCTTGTCCCCTCGTGTCTTCACGAAGGTCGCAGAGGCAGCCCTTGCTCTGCTAAGGGAAGTGGCTGTCCGTCAACTATCTCGACGACTGGCTAATCCTAGCTCACTCTCGAGAGTTGCTGTGCACACACAGGGACCTCGTGCTCCGGCACCTCAGCCGACTGGGGCTTCAGGTCAACTGGGAAAAGAGCAAGCTCTCCCCAGTTCAGAGCATCTCTTTTCTCGGTTTGGAGTTGGACTCAGTCTCGATGATAGAGCGCCGCATGAACGAGAGCGTGCAGTTGGTGCTGAACTGTCTGAAGGCGTTCAGACGGAGTACAGCGTTTCCACTGAAACTTTTTCAGATGCTCCTGGGGTGTATGGCATCCTAAGCGGTGGCCACACCACTCAGGTTGATGCATATGAGACCGCTTCAGCACTTGCTTCAGACTTGAGTCCCGAGATGGGCATGGCGCCGCAGGACACATCACGTGACCATCACACTGATCTGTCGCCACCTCTTCAGCCCTTGCATTTCTACGGGCATGGGTTCCCCTGGAGCAGGTCTCCAGGCACGTTGTGGTTACAACAGATGCCTCCAAGACAGGCTGGGGCGCCGGATGCAACAGGAACACAGCCGCCAGCTCCTGGACTGGCCCGCGGCTGCGTTGGCACATCAACTGCCTAGAGTTGTTGGCAGTACTGCTCACCCTGCAGAGGTTCTGGCTGTTGATCCAGGGCAAGCATGTGTTGGTCCGGACGGACAACACAGTGATGGTAGCGTACATCAACCATCAAGGTGGTCTACGCTCCCGTTGCATGTCACAACTCGCCCGCCATCTCCTCCTCTGGAGTCAGCAGCGCCTCAAGTTGCTACGAGCCGCTCACATCCCGGCTGACCTCAACACCGCAGCGGACGTGCTGTCACATCAGGTTACCCTCAGAGGAGAGTGGAGACTCCACCCTCAGGTGGTCCAGCTGATTTGGAGTCGAATCAGTCGAGCACAGGTAGACCTGTTTGCTTCCCGGGAATCCTCCCACTGCCCGCTTTGGTATGCCCTGACCGAGGCACCCCTCGGTATAGATGTGCTGGCACACAGCTGGCCCCCTGGACTACACAAATATGCATTTCCCCCAGTGAGCCTACTTGCACAGACCCTGTGCAAGGTCAGGGAGGACGAGGAGCAGGTCATCCTAGTAGCAACCTACTGGCCCACCCAGACGTGGTTCTATGATATCATGCTCCTCGTGACAGCCCCCCCTGACGAATTCCCCTGAGGAAGGATCTTCTTTCTCAGGGATGGGGCACCATCTGGCACCCGTGACCAGACATCTGGAATCTCCACATCTGGCACCTGGACGGATCGCAGAAGACCTAAGTGGCCTACCACCCGCAGTGGTAGACATGATCACTCAGGCTAGGGCTCCCTCTATGAGGTGCCTGTATGCCTTGAAGTGGCGTCTGTTCGCTAAGTGGTGTTCTTCCCGACATGAAGACCCCCAGAGATGCACAGTCGGATCAGTGCTTTCCTTCCTGCAGGAGAGGCTGGAGGGGTGGCTGTCCCCCTCCACCTTGAAGGTGTATGTAGCCGCTATTTCAGCTTATCATGATGCAGTAGATGGTAAGTACTTGGGGAAGCATGACTTGATCATCAGGTTCCTGAGAGGCACTAGGATGTTGAATCCCTCCAGACCATGCCTCGTCCCCTCGTGGGACCTCTCCGTAGTCCTTTGGGGTCTACAGGAACTCCCTTTGAGCCCTTGGAGTCAGCTGAGCTTAAGGCACTCTCTTTGAAGACTGCCCTCCTGACTGCGCTCACTTCCATCAAAAGGGTAGGGGACCTGCAGGCGTTCTCTGTCAGCGAATCGTGCCTGGAGTTCAGTCCGGGTTACTCTTACATGATCCCAAGACCTCGACCGGGTTATGTGCCCAAGGTTCCCACGACCCCTTTTAGGGATCAGGTGGTGAACCTGCAAGCACTGCCCCAGGAGGAGGCAGACCCAGCCTTGGCGTTGATGTGTCCGGTGCGAGATTTACGCATCTATTTGGATCGCACGCAGACCCTTAGAAGCTCCGAGCAGCTCTTTGTCTGCTTTGGTGGACAGCGGAAAGGAAGCGCTGTCTCCAAACGGAGGATCGCCCACTGGGTCATCGACGCCATCGCGATGGCATATCAGGCTCAGGACATGCCACCCCCTATGGGGTTACGGGCCCATTCTACCAGGAGTGTGGCGGCCTCCTGGGCCCTGGCCAGTGGCACCTCTTTGGCAGACATCTGCAGAGCAGCGGGCTGGGCAACACCCAACACCTTTGCGAGGTTCTACAATCTCTGGGTTGAGCCGGTCTCGTCCGGTGTATTGGCAGGCACGAGCAGGTAAGTTCCAGGACAGCTGGCCGGGTGTACCACTTGCGCATAGCACCTTTCCCCTCCCTTGAGGTGAAGATGTGCACTCTTGACTCCCAGTCGTGTTCACAGACTGTGATCCCTGGATGACTTTCCTCCTTAGCCCTCTGGCAGTTGAGTTTGCGGAGAAACTCGCTGACCGGCCCAGTACGTCCGCTAATGAGCCCCTGTACTGAGGTAGGTGCTCCACATGTGCTGGTTCCCCAAAGGTGATCCCATGTGATATTTTCCGCAAAATAGTTTCCCTGTCAGTAAACTGCATCTTCCTTGGACAGAGGCCCCTCTGTGCCCGGTCGCCATGCTCTGTAGAAACTCCTCCCCCTTCAGGTAGGACCTACCATGTGACCTCTCCACATGACATACTTCCAACAAGACTTGGTATGACCGATGTATGTATTCCACTCAAAATACCCCCCCCCCCTTTTTTGGCTGTGGTGTGGTCCCTGCAGTGTCTTCCCCTTGGGAGGGACACCCCCTGATGCAGACACTTATGGCTCCCAGTCAGTTAACAAATTCCACTCTTTTTGGGGAGAAAAGAGAGGGAAAGAGGCATCGGCTGGGCTAGCCTGTCCCTACAGTTGGGCAGTCGACTTGTTCCTGATGGACCGTTCGACGCTCATAAGAGCGTTGGGGGAGGTTACGTGATGGCCTGGTGTGCTGGCTCCGAGGCACACAGCAGTCTGCCTGTCACACACCACCGGTTCACGTAACACAGTTCAGATAGTTGTGGCGTTTTGTATAAGGACCCCTAGTGTCACTACATCGACACAACATTGAGTGTGTGACAGACAGGGAATGTCCTGGTTACTTTCGTAACCTCCTTTCCCTGATGGAGGGAACGAGACGTTGTGTCCCTCTTGTCACAACGCTGAACTACCCGCTGAAATGGCCAGGACCAGGTCTCGGCTCCTCAGCACAAAACCTGAATGAATGGTTGCATACCAGCTCCTTTTATACCCGTATGTCTGGGGGAGTGGCATGCAAATTCCACTCGCCAATTCTCATTGGCCTTTTTAAAAAAAAGTAGAGGTGTTTGGGTCTCCCAAGTGTGACCCCTAGTGTCACTACATCGACACATGTCTCGTTCCCTCCATCAGGGAAGGTCCACAATTTTTTTTCTGAGGTCTTGGCTGACTTCTTTTGATTTTCCCATGATGTCAAGCAAAAAGGCACTGAGTTTGAAGGTAGGCCTTAAAATACATTCACAGGTACACCTCCAATTCAGTACACCTCCTGTCAGAAGCTAATTGTCTAATTGTCAAGGCTTGACATCATTTTCTGGAATTTTCCAAGCTGCTTAAAGGCACAGTTAACTTAGTGTATGTAAACTTCTGACCCACTGGAATTGTGATATAGCCAATTAAAAGTTAAACAATCTGTCTGTAAACAATTGTTGGAAAAATTTCCTGTGTCATGCACAAAGTAGATGTCCTAAATGACTTGCCAAAACTATAGTTTGCTAATATTAAATCTGTGGAGTGGTTAAAAAAAAAAACTGTTTTAATGACTTCAACCTAAGTGTATGTAAACTTCTGACTTCAACTGTAGAGGCAATACAGATTGTTTTTGTCAGGATTAACATTGAAAAGTTCCTTGGTAGTGTAAAAGTACAGCCAAATTTTCTATTTCAGTGCCTCGGGAAAAACATTTCATATTATCTGATTCTAGCAAAAAGAGACTGAAAATCCTGATGACAGCTTACTTTTACCAGCTCTGCCTTTTAATGTGTGATATTCCAACAAGGAAATGTAAGTTATCAAAACAGATATTCATTGAAAAATTAATTTCCTTTCTTTTAAAAAGCCAAACCAGTTGCCTGTTGCTGCATCACCTATGAAATCTAATGAAAAGATAAGAAACATATCTGAAAAATGATGATCAAAGAAATGTCACCAATATCATTATGGAAAATAATTAAACCAGTGGGAATACAAAGTGTTGCTCCTGAATCATCCACTTTGAAAACATATAAAGTTTTCTACCTTTCTTAATAAAGTTATAGACTTAGAAAAAAGATGAGAAGGTTATTTTGGGCAAATGTGTTGCCAGACTTTTTAACGACAGTGAATATACACCACCACACACACTCAAATTCTAAAAATTAAATGTCTTGCACCCAGCAATTGCATAGCTGATAAATAGCTCTTATAGGAGGTAGAGTCTCTTTTCCATCTCACCCATGTGGCCCAGTCTGACTGTGGTGTGCATGCCCAGATCTGCACACTTTGCTGCTAATGAGGGGGATGTGTTAGGGGTTGTCAAGGAGGAATTTCCACATCTGGGAGGCTAATTATAGCAGCCTTATTAGGCTGACCCACCGCGTTCTTCCTCCTCTGATCACTGTAGGAAGGATGGGACCTGCAGGGCCAGCTTTAAGAGGCCAGACACTCAGTTCCAATAGACAGGATTTGACTGAACTTGACAGCTGGTTACTTAAAGTTGGAAGGTTGTGTTTATTGCCAAGGCCTCCAAAGAGCAACTTTCACTAGGAGACAAGCACTGGAGGCTTTTGAGATCATTAAAGTGTTTTACCTATATACTGTATATCAGATTATACACTGGCGGCCAAAAGTTTGGAATAATGCACAGATTTTTCTGTTTTGGAAGGAAATTGGTACTTTAATTCACCAAAGTGGCATTCAACTGATCACAAAGTATAGTCAGGACATTACTGATGTAAAAAACAGCACCATCACTGTTTGAAAAAAAGTAATTTTTATAAAATCTAGACAGGCCCCATTTCCAGCAGCCATCAGTCCAACACCTTATCCTTGAATAATTATGCTAAATAGCAAATTTGGTACTAGAAAATTACTTGCCATTATATCAAACACAGTTGAAAGCTATTTGATTCATTAAATGAAGCTTAACATTGTCTTTGTGTTTGTTTTTGAGTTGCCACAGTATGCAATAAACTGGCATGTCTTAAGGTCAATATTAGGTCAAAAATGGCAAAAAAAAAAAAAAAAAAGAAAAAAGAAAAAAAAGAAACAGCTTTCTCTAGAAACTTGTCAGTCAGTCATTGTTTTGAGGAATGAAGGCTATACAATCCTTGAAATTGCCAAAAAACTGAAGATTTCATAAAAAGGTGTACACTACAGTCGGACAACTGGCTCTAACAAGGACAGAAAGAGATGTGGAAGGCCAGAATTGCAAAGAAAAGGCCACTTTTGGAACAGAAAAACAAAAAGAAAAGATTAGAGTGGGCAAAGAAACATAGACATTGGACAACAGATAATTGGAAAAGAGTATTATGGATCTTAACCCCATTGAGCTTTTGTGGGATCAGCTAGACTGTAAGGTGCATGAGAAGTGCCCAACAAGACAGCCACATCTATGGCAAGTGCTACAGGAAGCATGGGGTGAAATGTCACCTAAGTATCTGGACAAACTGACAGCTAGAATGCCAAGGATCTGCAAAGCTGTCACTGCTGCATGTGGAGGATTTTTTGATGAGAACTCTTTGAAGAAGTTTAAGAAGTTCTGAATTTTTTTTTCAAATTGTAATTTTTCACTTTATTAATGTCCTGACTATACATTGTGATCAGTTGAATGCCACTTTGGTGAATAAAAGAACCAATTTCTTTCCATAAGAGCAAAATCTGTACATTATTCCAAACTTTTGGCTGCCAGTGTATATTTGACTTGAATTAAACCAATTAATTTAGATGTTACCACATGAAGCACATTTTAAGGTTAAAATTTCTTTCCAGTGCAATAATAGAGGCAAAACATCCTGAAATAATAATATAAAAATAATATCTTTTGGATGCTGGTGTG
The DNA here is from genome assembly GCF_019703515.2 of Myxocyprinus asiaticus. NCBI lineage: Eukaryota > Metazoa > Chordata > Actinopteri > Cypriniformes > Catostomidae > Myxocyprinus > Myxocyprinus asiaticus. The sequence goes on from NC_059361.1 coordinate 21,098,914, forward strand.
ATAGGTGTCGCCACCAGGCATCTTAACTAGCTTAACCAACAAGATTTGCATGGTCAATAAGCTAAAACCATGCTGAATGAACATTTTCATAAACAAAGTTTTGCTGGTCAACAGCATGATTGTTCTGGAACACTAGCTAGACAAGCACCAAACAAGCACTAACCATCATAAACCAACTTGGATCAGCATGGAGATTCATTGGATTTCAAGCATGGTATTTTTTGGTAGTTTTAGATTTGTAAATGTTCTGCTGTTTTTTGCATTCTAAAAGTTGTTATCATTTCAATGTATTTAATTTAAATGTGTGTGTAATTTTTTTTCCCCTCCCCTTTTCTCCTCAATTTGGAATGCCAAATTCCCAGTGCACTCACGTAGTGACTCACCTCAACCCGGGTGGCGGAGGTCAAATCTCAGTTGCCTCCGCATCTGAGACCATCAATCCGTGCATCTTATCATGTGGCTTGTTGAACGCGTTACCGCAGAGATATAGCGCATGTGGAGGCTTCACGCCATCCACCACGGCATCCACACACAACTCACCATGCGCTCCACCGAGAACGAAACACATTATAGCGACCATGAGGAGGTTACCCCATGTGACTCTACCCTCCCTAGCAACCAGGCCAATTTGGTTGCTTAGGAGACCTGGCTGGAGCCATTCAGCACACCCTGAGATTCAAACTCGCGAACTCTAGGGGTGGTAGTCAGCGTCTTTACTCACTGAGCTACCCAGGCCCCCCATGTGTAATTTTTTTTAAATGTTAAAATACTTTTCCTATTCCAGCTTAATATAGAGAGACACTACAGTATGCTATAAGTAAGCCATTCATAGGTTTATAAACCCAAAAAGTAACACCAACAGTGTTTGACCAATGGTAGATAGAGGGATTGTTTGTGACACCTGTTTGAAAACCAGTCATTATTTTTGGAATTTCATTTGGTGATGCTAGTGGTGCCAAAACATGCTGTACTAAAATATGTGAAAGCAGACGCTTATAGTTACGCAAGCTTGATTTTGTGCATAGTTGCATTTCATAAATGTGTCAGACAACTATTAATAGCATAACACAAGTAAGCATTGCATTCTCAGCATTGCCACAAGGGATGCTATAGAGAGCATTAGTATGAACTGTCCGCTTCTACTGTGAGCTTTCTCTTTGAAGCCAACTACTGTCATGGAGGAGCAATAGTTTGAAGATAATATTGCTAAGCAAGTAAGACGGGCCACTTCTATTAAAATGAATGGGAGAAATTGGAAAGCCCAACGGTCAATGGATGTAAAAAAAGGAAGTACCGCCTTACATGTAAAAGAGCCAATCACCTTTTAGATACAGACATCACCTGTCAATCAACTTGAGATTGCCCAAGCGCATTAGCTTTACAAGCCGAGACTTTACAAGCCGAGACGATATTTTTTTTTTAGCGTAATCTGAGGTAAAGAAGCTCATTTTATGTTTCCAGTGTTGTCAGGTTTTACTGCTGATTTGAAATATGTTCTTTGATTGTAATCTTGACCAACTTTTTTGAAGATTTGGTCATTCCCCATTTAAGTAGATAGAGCTGCTCTTGTATGCCACTTGTTTATATAGAAAAATAGCTGCCCGAGAGTGTTCCAAAGATGGGCGCCAGTGGACTGACTTGCTAGATAGACTTTAGGTAAAGCCAGTGTATTTATAGCACCTTACCTGATTAACAAGACATCCTGTGTAATGGCACAGACTTTTGAATGTAACTCTATTGTCCCTTTGATTACTGAGGTTTGTTACCACCAAAGTACCGCAGGAATGCATTTTATGTATGTTCTACCCGACCACGCATTAGCAATGCGTTGGCCAAGGGCTTGCATTGTCAAAGTATGTTTTTGGCCTTACACACTTCACTTTAAAGATCCTTATTCTGAATATTGAGCATTTAATAAAATGCAAGATTCCATTAGTGTGTGTGTGTATGCCAAATCAGTGGCTAGCTTGTAATGGATGTGTGCTGAAGCTAAGGGCAGTGACGATGATCTGACGTCTCAGTCTGACTCATTGCCATTGTGTGTGTTTGTGCGTCTGTCTGTGCATGTGAGCGTGCAAGAGGGGGATGTGCCGCCTGGAATTATGCATTCTGCCATGAGTCCGCTCTCTGAGCTTAGTACCTTTAGACGATTCACCAGGCTGCTGTGCTTCCAGAGGAGAACAGCTGTGTGACGCACTCACCAGACTGACCGTCACGCATTTACGCAAGGGAGCAGACCAGCAACGACTCTCCTGTGAACGTTCCTGTGTACTCTCTGAGATCAATAGTTATATTTGCATGTGGTCACGTGTGCATGTTTGCGTATCAGTGTCTCTGATGAGATCTGGTCAGACAGGTTGCTTATTTCCTGCATTTGTTGTGGTGCTGCACATAATTATGCATTTAAAGTAAAGAGCTGGGTGGCCTTGAGATGGTGAGTCTCATTCAAACACAGCTTGCACATGGAAAACACAAGGAAGTATCGGGACCAGCTATGAAAACACAGGCCCGGAAAACATACGCTTTCTTTACTGCAACAGGAGCTTTTTGCTCGATTTGAAGCATGAGAAAAACATGGTGTAGCTTGAGAAACAATGTTGTGTGCCCACTAATTTCAGGTGGTCCTTGCTATCTGTCACTTTAAGTATGCAAAAAGCAAAAATAATGCAATACATTGAGTGATATTTATCACGCATCCCTAAAATGTAAACTTTCTTTGCATACATTTAGAGCATGGTAAATATGACAACCAATAACATACCCTATTTCACCAATACACTAGTTATATTTCTACTAAATGCTTAGTAAAAAAAAAAGACCACACAGTATGTACAGTGGCCCCAAAAAGTATGAATGTTTTTCCTTAAAGGAATATTCTGGGTTCAAAACAAGTTAAGCTCAATCAACAGCACGTGTGGCATAATATAGATTACCACAAAAATGTAATTTGTCTTGTTCCTCCTTTTATTTAAAAAAAGCAAAAATCTGGGTTACAGTGAGGCACTAACAATGAAAGTTAATGGGGCCAATCCATAAACATTAAAATACTCACTATTTCAAAAGTATAGCCATAAGACATAAGCAATATGTGTGTTAACATGATTTTAGCTTGATAAAATCACTTACTAACTCTTTCTGTTTAAAGTTATTATAGCCAATTTTACTACTTCATTGCCAGGATGATATAATGTCAATAAAACCTAAAACCCTAAAATGACTGTAAAAATGACGATCAAATAATACATGAGTTTTAAAAGAAGAATTAATGCTAGTGCTTTTATAAAATTATAAGCTTCACATTTCTGCCTTTAAACCCTCCAAAAATTGGCCACATTCACTTCCATTGTAAAAGCCTCACTGTAACCTCGATTTTTGACTTTTTTAAAAAAATATTAAATCACGTAGCATGTACTTTAAAAAAAAGATAGCACAAGCATACTTTGCAAGCAAGACATTTCACAAAAAGAAGTTTGTTGTGTTTCAAATAATAGAATAATAGATATATTGTTCAAAATGAAGACAAAAGTATTTACACACTCTCTGGTTGTCAAATGTTATTGGAACATGCCTATAATTAATGTGATGAACTACACCTGTGGTTACTCTGCTAGGACACCTGTGTGAACATCGCCTATAGACCAGTTGATTAAAAGTAATTGCAAAAATGGCCCAGAAAAAGTGAAGTTAGCTCTGAGTGAAGCATAATTAAAATTAAAAAGTGTTGAAAAGTGTCTTAAGTGTAAGGCCACTCTACTAGTAAGAACTGAGATTATGCATTTCCTTTCAGTAAATGGCTATGGGTGTGTGTGTGTGTGTGTGTGTGCGCGCGCACTCACGCACATGTGTAGAAAAGCTATTCATTAGCTACAGACCTTGAACTCTAAGCTGTAATCTGTGTAAATTCGGGCTCTCAGATGTCCCATTTAGCCATTTCTAAGATCTTGAGAGAGAGCTCAGCTCTGCTGGGGCAGGATGACTCTCTCTGTTGCCTTGGCAGAGTTGATTCCAGGGCCACCACACATGCCCCATCAGTCCTCACCGTTCTGTTTTGCTGGTCTATTACCTTTATCTTTTTTAAGCAGGGCTGGGAAATGGCGGGGGGTGAGGGGCTCTGACGTGTAATATGACGTTTATTGTTCTCACGCATATCATGCTACGGTGAAGATGCTATCTCATTTATGTCACCTCACAAAGACCATTCTGTCCTGAGCATTGTGATAACATACTTTACATCCGCTTGACAAGGCTAATTTTGCCATGAATCCTCATCATACTGTATAGTCTGGTCCATTTTGCAGTTTATTCTTGTCAAGAAACATACAGTTATTAGGACTGACATGTAAAGTGACCAATAACAGTTTGTTTTATTTGTACATGCTGTTTAGGTGATTCTACAATAATAAACCACTGTGGAAACAACATGATCACACAGGAAATTGACATGTTGCTACCGAATGTTCCGGTACCCTGACATCGACCCTGTTCTGACAAGTGATTGACAAGCACCATCTCCTATCTTTGCATCAATTTAAATGTGTTTACCTTTTCCTGTGGTACTACTGATATCGCACTGCACTGATAGCACACTTCACGAGACACTGGTTCTGGTTCGACAAACGGTAGTACAGAAAAAAATAGAAGAAGGAAAAACATGTTCAAATCAAATTAAAATCATGGCTATGAGTGTTTATAACTTAAAGACATAAATCAGAAAACAAAGCGGTAAGTAATATATAATTTTGCTCATGCATATCTTATTTACTGGCTAATAGGTGCCTTAAACTCTTAGTATCTTTCAAAAATTGAATTGCGCTAACTTAGTAAATATTGTTAAATCCATTGATTAGTTCTTCCTCAAAAGCACTTATTGTATTGTATTTTACCAGCTGTCCTGTAGAAACAGTCTTGTTTTCAGGGGGACTGGCAAAAAATATGTGCACCTGTACTGACTCCCAAAACTTCTGTAAAGTCAGCCAATCAAATTAGAGCTTTCCAGATCAACAACGTGCTTACAATATTCATCAGACTGTCAGTGAACAGACTAACTATCTCTCCACTTGTCTCTGACAACCCAAAGTTAGTAGAAAACATAACTCCTTACATACTGTATATTCAAAGGCAGCTTATACATTCGTATACAAGCCACACTGGGAAAACTGACTGTTTCTGCTTTCTAATTATTTATTTATTACTCTGACAGGAAAGGTTGATCTTTCTCACACATGGATAACATTCTAGCTTCTAAAGAAGAATTAGGTCCCTGAAACAGTGCTCCCCAACATACTATATGAACTTAAATGAACCATAAATAGATGCTGTCTTAAATAACTAAGGGTATGTTTACACGACAACGACGTACTAAAAACAGAAAAGTTTGTCCTTTGCATTTTTGAAAAGTTTCACATACAGACAACAACGTTGTTAAAACGATCCCCGTTCACACGGATCCACGAAAACGACTAAAAACGCTGTATTATGCATTCCAGGCCAGTAGTTGGCGAAAGAAACACTACGCGCCTGCACACATAAGCATTCTTCCACAGAGTGGTGAATACAAACAATGAAGAAAGCCAAAAAAAAAAAAAAAAAACAATGAAGAAAGCATCGAGCAATTTTGTTTGGACAGACGATGAGGTTGCGACGATTACTACAATTACTTTGCTGGAGAAGCGTCAATAAACTCAAAATCTTGAGCAGCACAAACACAGTCCTGTAGTCCGCCATTGTAGTTTTGAATGTCTCGTGTGTTGTTTTGAAGTACTCGCACGCATGCCTATAGACTGAACACGTAATACGCATGCGCATGATGTCATCGTTTTCACAAATTCTCGTTTTTGTATGTTTACACGGAGACGATAACATCATCGTTTTCAAAAACTTGCACTTTGAAACCCGTTTTCAAAAGTTTATATTTTCAGGCCCCAAAATGCCATTGTCGTGTAAACGAACAGCCAAAACGCATAAAATGTTTTCAGTTTTTAGTTGAAAACGTTGTCGTATAAATGGCACATAAGAGAAACAGTTGAGTTGTGGAAGAAATATTTAAAGGAGCTCCATTATCAATCAACTTCACTCATTGCCGTGTGCCGCCTCCTTCCTGTCACCACATACTGGATCATGCAAATGCTGTTAAGTGCTGCAATTACCATGATTCAGATTAGGGATAACCATAATTCTGCCAACAGTTCATTCATTCAAAACTATAACCAGTTTCATAAGCCACGTTCACACTGCAGCTAAATACAGATGTCACTGCTTAAGGAATATTTCCGGGTTCAGTACAAGTTAAGCTCAATCGACAGCATTTGTGGCATAATATTGATTACCACAAAAAATAATTTTGACTTGCCCCTCCTTTTCTTAAAAAAAAAAATAAAAAAAAGAAAAGAGAGAATAAAAATCTGGGTTACAGTGAGGCACTTACAATGGAAGTAAATGGGGCCAATCCGTTAACGTTAAAAGACACACTATTTCAAAAGTATAGCCACAAGAAATAAACAATATGTGTGTTAGCATGATTTTAGTGTGATAAAAATCACTTTCCAACCTTTTCTGTGTAAAGTTATAGCCAATTTTATAACTTGATGATGTAATGTCAACAAACCCCAAAATCCTAAAATGACTGTAAAAATTACAATTTAAACAACTTTACAGCTCAAATAATACATAATTTTTATCATAAGAATTAATGCAAGTGCTTTTAGAAAATTATAAGCTTCAAATTTATGCCTTTAAACCCCATTGGCCCCATTCACTTCCACTTTTTTTTTAAAGAAAAGGACGAATGAGTAGATATTTTGTGTGTGTGTGTGTTAATCAACATTATACAACAAATGCTGCTGATTGAGCTTAACTTGTATTGAACCCAGAATATTCCTTTAATCCCATTCTGTACACAGAGAATTCAGTTATTAACGGTAATGACAACCACATTCTGCAGCTAAAATCACTCATTATGTCTCTTGTCCCTAATATTTCCTTTGTCAAAAATAGCAAACACCAAACACACTGGTGGCATCCATGTTGGCATGCCTATTACCCCGATTCTGTGTAGTATGTAAACACATTTACCAGTGTTCTTACCTGCTTATCCTATGTTGACAAGTGTTGTGCACATGCCTGTTTACATTTTGACATCAAAACCAGAGAATAATCCAATGATTTCAATTCTTATGTAAACATGGTTTTCTTGCATTGTCGGATTCCTTAAATAAACTTTTATGATAGTTATCAGCGTATCTGTGCGCATGTAAACATATTCACTGCCATAGTGTCATAGCACCCTAATTAAGCTGACACAGCTTTCATTGACTGCTTCCTGTAGTACTGGAAAACATTCAACATTCTAGTGCATAAGACATTTCATAAAAAAAAAAAAAAAAAAGTTTTGGAGTCAGAACCGTATCATGTTACAATGAATTTCAAGTTGATGTGGGTGACACGAGTTGCCTGAGTTTGCCAGGACAGTACAAGCCAAGTACATGCAGTAAACAGAATGGAGAAGGGGTGCACATGCACAGGTCAGACAGAAGGAAAATTGCTCAAGATAGTCTAACCAAATATTTAGTCTTGCATTTTTATTTATTTTTTTTTATGTAAAAATGCAGGAAGTTTTTTGTGAGGGTTAGGGAATAGAATCTTTAGTTCGTACAGTATAAAAATCATTATGTCTATGGAGAGTCCTCATAAGGATAGCCACACCAGTGTGTGTGTGTGTGTGTGTGTGTGTGTGTGTGTGTGTGTGTGTGTGTGTGTGTAGTCAGACCATACTGTGTGACAGTCGGGAGTGGCTCTGATTCAGTTTTCTGCATAAGTTTCAGCTGGATGTTTGACAGTCTATTAATCTCTGAAATCACGTGACACCTGCAGCTCTCATCATGAATCTGCTGCGGGAATGTTTCCAAAACTGACTCTGAGTAACTCTGAGACAACATTTTCTCTTATATTTGCATGCATTTCAAACATATATGTGTCTATCTCTCTCTGACATAGACATATAACAGGAATGCAGCAAAACTCATCCAACTAAAACATTGCTTCCAAAATTAGCCGAACTAAAAACATAAACAAATTTTTTTACATATCAATGATTGGACTAATTGGCTGACTGTATTCTCATATCAATATCTGCCCTTCATAACAATACAGTGTAACTACCGGATTGAACACCAGCAGTGATTGGTCAATCACCATGTGTCATGCAACCTCATGCATTCTCTCTCTGAGACACACACATGCAGTGATGCATTAGTCATAATTAATATGCCACACTCCCACACCTCTTTGCTAAGCAATTCACTTATTAACTACTTATTAAACACATACTGTACAAATCATACAAATACATAAAAGCACAACATTCTTTCACATTTATAATGAAGTCTATTATAAAGTCTCAGACAGACATTTGGAGAGACAGGTGAATTTTGATGGTTAATTGTGTAATTGAAAAAGAAACATGGCTGTGGAGGATTAGCCTCATGTGTTACTCACTGGCCCAAAAAGTATTTGGACACTTAAACTACACTTTAAAATGTATAAATGTCTTTGCGTTATATAAAAATATATATTAAGCCAAGTCGTATTTATTTTAAAGAAAACTGACTACATTTAAAATAATATATATAATATTATAGTGTATATAATATATACACTACCGGTCAAAAGTTTTGAAACACTTGACTGAAATGTTTCTCATGATCTTAAAAATCTTTTGATCTGAAGGCATATGCTTAAATGTTTGAAATTAGTTTTGTAGACAAAAATATAATTGTGCCAACATATTAATTTATTTAATTTTAGTTTTATAATTAAATAAATTAATTACAAATTAATTTTGAAAAGGTTTTTGAAATTGATGACAAATAATAAAGAAAAGCAGCCAATAAGTGCCCAGCATATAGATGGAAACTCCTTCAATACTGTTTAAAAAGCATCCCAGGGTGATACCTCAAGAATTTGTTTGAGAAAATGTCAAGAGTACATGTCTGCAAATTCTAGGCAAAGGGTGACTACTTTGAAGACGCTAAAATATAACACAGTTTTGATTTATTTTGGATTTTGTTTAGTCACAACATAATTCCCATAGTTTCATTTATGTTATTCCATAGTTTTGATGACTTTGCTATTATTCTAAAATGTAAAAAAAAAAAAAAAATTATAATAAAGAATGAGTAAGTGTTTCAAAACTTTTGACCGGTAGTGTATATAATATTATAGTGTGTGTAGGTTTTCAGGCTCTTGTTTCAAAGTAGAACACTTAAGTCATCTAATCAAAAAACCAAATTTGCATTGGAGTGAGAATAAAAATATGGATGAATATTGTGTGTCAGTGATTAGTTTCATTTCACATCTAGAGGCAGAGGAACACGGAGGAATAAAGAAAACTATTGGTCAGCCGATAACCGATATTTACAAAAAGCAACTATCGGCACCGATTAATCGGTAAAACCGATATATCAGTCTACCTCTAGCCACTGTTGGTGAATGTCAAATACATTCTCTACTTCCATAGTGTTATGTCTCATGAAGTAAGATGCGATTTCTGTTTACTGAAACAGATGTTGATGCTTTTGTAGCCTTTTGACTGTTTATTCCCATTTGAATTGCAGAGAGATCTTTTCTGAGTATGATGTGCAGAGGTTACTGCCAGTTCTTTTCCTCTGCTAATTCTGGACTTTCTCAAGACTTGGCCAACAAACAGTCACCAGAACCCAGGACTTTGTGTGTTGATTAAAAAACCATGCTGTGAACAGACTCATCACGTGGCTGCATGCATACAAGTGTGTGATTATGATTGTGTGCATGTGTATGTGTGTATGTGAGAATGTGTCATATGTCAGTGCAGCTGGAAGATTTTATCAATGGCACATACACTCACAAAATTCTCATCACACAATTTGACATTCAGATGAGAGAAGAGACGTCTCATCATTTCGCACACCTACACAGCTCACACCATGGTTGCTTAAAGGCTCAATCTGTTTGCACCTCTCTTGATGCTTCTGTCCTTCTGTGGCTCAAAGGTAGCAACATTCTCTAGAAATAAAAGTGCATGAATTAGAGTAAATAAAGACCTGCGTATGTCACTGGAATATCACATTTAGTTGAAAAACAAAGAGAGTGGATGACTTAAGGCAAGAGTGTTGATAATTTCGCTCTGCCATTTTCTGCATTTAAGTCCTCCTGGAAAGTTTTCACTCGTATTCACAAGCTTAAAAGTTGTAATTATGTGTGCATTCAAGAGATTTTGATCTGGAAAAAAAAAAAAAAACATTGCACATTTATTGAATATTTATTTTTAGTACTACTTCAATAAAATAAGTGCCCCCAACTCGAATAGTCTGGATTTCTTTTCTTTTTTAAACATTTGTTTGGTAATTCCAAGTTTATTCTGGCATTCATGTGCGATAAACTCGATAATACATAAATACGATAATTCTGACATATCATGAATGTGCAATAGATTGTATGGTCACCATACAAGAGCTGAGCAAATCCTATCAGTTAGCAGACACTGAACGCCAACAGAAGAAGCAATACAGTGTTCCCTATCTGTCACTCACTCGACGTTGTGTCGATTTAGTGACACTAGGGGTCACTCTTGGGAGCCTGAGACACCTTTGGTCTTTGATAAAAGGCCAATGAAAATTGGCGAGTGGTATTTGCATGCCACTTCCCCAGACATACGGGTATAAAAGGAGCTGGTATGCAACCACTCATTCAGATTTTCTCTTCGGAGCCAAACGGTCATGCTCATTGAGCTGAATACTACTGTTCATTCACCTCTACTGGATCTTTCGGCGCATTTCAGCGGCTTCTCCCTCCTCTGCACTGGTGCACTGCAGAGAATGCCCCTGGGCACTTCGACAGAAAAACAAGAGAGTATATTTTCTGAAAGAGCTTTTCCTCCTCTAAAAGAGTATATATTTCTCTAAAAGAGCGGCACATGGAACGTCTTTTTAAAGACACGTCTTTTTAAAGATGCCTTTCCGATTGTGTGTTATTCCTAGTTGCGGTCGTTATCTCTCAACTTCAGATGGTCATGATCACTGTCCTTCATGTCTGGGCACGACCCACATGGAGGCAGCATTTGTGGATGGTTCATGTTCTCACTGCGAGAACATGACCATGGCAACATTGCGGTCGCGGCTTGCTTTTGTGAGAAAGCAAGCCACCCCAGTGGCTCCCCGCCTCGGTCCTTCTACCTACGGGTATGAGTCCAGCACGGCTAGCACTGGGGGCAATTTGGGGACCCCAATGGGATCGTCTCCGCCGGGTATCCCCCACGGCCCTCCCATTCCCCAGCACGCTCGTCTGCCCCAATCGGGCTTCCGGATGAGTTCGCTGGCTCGTCTCACGGTGAGTCTGGCTTCTTGTTCGGAGCCCGCGAAGATGATGAGCTCTCGAGCACAGCATCGGAGAGCGGGCTTGTCCAATCGGACGCAGAAGCCTCAGCTGGGCTTCCCCCTTCGGGGACGATTGCCCAGTCACAGGCCGATGCCGAAATGACGGACATGCTTTCTCGGGCGGCCGCGAGCGTCGGGTTAGAGTGGAACTCTCCGCTCTCCCCTGAACCCTCACGGCTTGATGATTGGTTACTGGGCTCGCGGTGCCGCTCAAAGCAGCCACGCCCTGCTCCAGTGCCATTCTTCCCGGAAGTGCACGAGGAGCTGACGAAGTCGTGGGAGGCACCTTTTACTGCCCGGCCCCAATTCCACAGTTCCCCTGCTCTCACTACCCTCGATGGTGGGGTGGCCAAGGGCTATACGGCAATTCCCCCGGTGGATAAGGTGCTCGCAGTGCACCTATGCCCGCAGATCGCCGCAACCTGGCATGGACGCCCTAAGCTCCCGTCCAAGCCCTGTAGGCTCACGTCGTCCCTGATGGCTAAAGCCTACAGCGCTGCTGGACAAGTCGCCTCTGACCTACACACCATGGCTCTCCTGCAGGTCCACCAAGCCAAGGCGTTGAAAGAACTGCACGAGGGTAGTTCCGCCCCAGATTTGATGCAGGAACAGTGCTCGGCAACCAACCATGCTCTCCGAGCGACGAAGGTCATGGTGCGGTCTCTCGGGTGGACGATGGCCACACTAGTGGTCCAGGAGCGCCACCTTTGGCTCAACCTGGTGGAGATGGGCGAGGCCGACAAGACACGGTTCCTTGCTGCCCCCATTTTCCAGGCGGGCCTATTCGGCGACACCGTCGAGGACATTGCCCAGCAGTTCTCGGTGGTGAAGCAGTAGACGGAGGCAATCCGGCACATCCTGCCCCGGCCCAATGGCATCCCCCTGCGGTGACTGCACTGGCTCCGCCGCAGCCTGCCCCTTTGGCCTGGCCCCAGCGTGGAGCCAACCGCAGGAAGCAGATGCCACCCGTCTCACGGCCGGCGCCTTAGAACCCAGAGAGGTCCTCAAAGCACCCCTGAGATGGGCGAATCAGGGACGAAGGATCCCACTCACTTGGAGCTAGTAAAAAGACCACTCCATCCCCCAGTGGAGGGCCGGGCGGAAAATCTTTGTTGCCTTTTTCTTTGATTCTGCCGCATGCCCAAGTGGCTGTGGTATCCAACAGTTCAGCAAAAGAGCGGCTTCCTTCCTCCCTGGGTCACATACCCAGTGTGTACGGTCATCACCACGACTACCACCCACGGGTTTTTTTCTTGCAGGACTGGCGCTCCAGCGGTGGCCTTTCCGCCACTGAGCGCCCAGCTGTGGCACACAGCCGCCCCCGATGTGGCAGTCTCCACGGGTTACGAGGACAGGCCTCTTCCTCCTCCATCCCAGGCTGTTCTGGGGGTGGTCACAAGGTGCCAGGTAAGTGCTTCGATGTCCCTAGACTCAGCACGGCCACAACATGGTGTGGCACCTCGTGCTCCGCCCCGCCGAGAGGCCCCACCTGCCGGTACGTCCGACGACGTTGTCCCCTTGGTCCCCCTTGCGCAGAACTTGGACACGTGGCTCGTGCTTTCCAATCCGTTGTGATGGCTGATCCGGACCGTCCGACTCGGCTACGTGATTCAGTTTGCCAGGCGCCCACCCAGGTTCAGCGGTATTCACTTCACCTTGGTCAAGAGTGAAAACGCTGCCACCTTGCACATGGAGATCGCTACCCTCCTACGGAAGGGCGCGATAGAGCCTGTCCCCCCAGCCGAGATGAAGAAAGGGTTTTACAGCCCTTACTTCATCGTACCGAAAAAAGGCGGTAGGTTGCGGCCAATCTTTGACCTGCGAGTACTGAACTGGGCTTTACACAGACTCCCGTTCAAGATGCTGACGCAAAAACGCATTCTGGCGAGCGTCCGGCATCAAGATTGGTTTGCGGCAGTAGACCTGAGGGATGCGTACTTCCACGTCTCGATCCTTCCTCGACACAGACCCTTCCTGCGGTTTGCATTCGAGGGTCAGGCGTATCAGTACAAAGTCCTCCCTTTCGGCCTCTCCCTGTCTCCTCGTGTCTATACAAAGGTCGTAGAGGCTGCCCTTGCCCCATTAAGGGAGGTGGGCATTCGCATTCTCAACTATCTCGATGACTGGCTAATCCTAGCTCACTCTCGAGACATGTTGTGCGCACACAGGGACCTGGTGCTCTCACACCTCAGCCGACTAGGGCTTTGGGTCAACTGGGAAAAGAGCAAGCTCCTCCCGGTTCAGAGCATCTCTTTTCTCGGTTTGGAGTTGGACTCAGTCTTCTTCATCCTCGGCGGTGGCCACCACGCTTGGGTTGATGCATATGAGGCCGCTTCAGCACTGGCTCCATACTTGAGTCCTGAGATGGGCATGGCTCACGGGACACATAGCGCGGTCATCATGCCGGTCTGTCACCATCTTTTCAGCCCTTGGACCAACCTCTCTTTTCTACAGGCAGGTGTTCCTCTAGAATTGGTCTCCAGGTGTGTCGTGGTCACGACAGATGCCTCTAAAATGGGCTGGGGTGCTGGGGCGTGCAACGGGCACACAGCCGCCAGCCTCTGGACAGATCCGTGACTGCATTGGCACATCAACTGCCTCGAGCTGTTGGCAATTCAGCTCGTCCTGTGGAGGTTCCAGCTGTTGATTCAGGGCAAGCACGTGTTAGTTCGGACAGACAACACTGCGATGGTAGCATATGTCAACCGCCAAGGCGGTCTGCACTCTTGTATGTCACAACTCACCCGCCGTCTCCTCCTCTGGAGTCAGCAGCACTTCAAGTCGCTGCGAGCCACTCACATCCCGGGCAACCTCAACACTACAGCGGATGCGCTGTCATGGCAGGTTACCCTCAGGGGAGAGTGGAGACTCCACCCTCAGGTGGTCCAGCTGATTTGGAGTCGATTCGGACAGGCACAGGTGGACCTGTTCGCCTCCCAAGAATCCTCCCACTGCCCGCTCTGGTACGCCCTCACCGAGGCTCCCCTCGGCATAGACGCGCTGGCACACAGCTGGCCCCCTGACCTTAGGGAAGCACGACCTGACTGCACTCACTTCCATCAAGAGGGTACAAGCGTTCACTGTCAGCGAAACATGCCTTGAATTTGGTCCGGGTTACTCTCATGTGATCCTGAGACCCCGACTGGGCTATGTGCCCAAGGTCCCCACCACCCCTTTTAGGGAACAGGTGGTGAACCTGCAAGCGCTGCCCCAGGAGGAGGCAGACCCAGCCCTGTCGTTGCTGTGTCCGGTGTGTGCTTTACGCATCTATTTGGATCGCACGCAGAGCTTTAGAATCTCTGAGCAGCTCTTTGTCTGCTTTGGTGCACAGTCTCCATGTTTGTAGCAACTCCTCCCCCATTGAGCAGGATCTACCTTGAAGACTCTCCACATGGTTGGAAAGACCATGTGATGTATCCTTCCACTTAAATATCCCCCCCTCTCTTTGGGCGAGGTGTGGTCTCTGCTGTGTCTTCCCCTTGGGAGGGACACCCCCCGACTAGACCTGGTGGCCCAGTCGGATAATCCCCCTTCTTTTTTAGGGAGTGTAAAAAAGAGAAAAGAGGCCACGACTGGGTTAAGCCTGTCTCTGTCTCTTGGGTAGTCGACTTGTCCCCAAAGGGCCGTTCAACACTCATAACTATGTTGGGGGAGGTTACGTGTCGACCTGGTGTGCTGGCTATGAGGCACAGAGTAGTCTGCCCACCACACACTGCCAGTTCACGTAACACAGTTCAGCCAATTGTGGCGTTTCGTATAGGGACCCCTAGTGTCACTACATCGACACAATGTCAAGTGAGTGACAGATAGGGAACGTCATGGTTACTTGTGTAACCTCCGTTCCCTGATGGAGGGAACGAGACGTTGTGTCCCTCCTGCCACAATGCTGAAATAACTGCTGAAATGGCCGGAACTTATATCGGCTCCTCAGCATAAAACCTGAATGAGTGGTTGCATACCAGCTCCTTTTATACCCGTATGTCCTGGGGAGTGGCATGCAAATACCACTCGCCAATTTTCATTGGCCTTTTTTCAAAGACCAGAGGTGTCTCGGGCTCCCAAGAGTGACCCCTAGTGTCACTACATCGACACAACATCTCGTTCCCTCCATCAGGGAACAAGTAACCATGACGATTTCATTATTATCCATTAAGTTTGTTCAGGTCAAAGTCAAATAGAAGAGATCATATCACAGGGACCATTAAAGTATATGCAAAAACTTTTCTTCAATAAAACAATTCATTTTCAGTACAATTAAATAATCAATGTTTGGACAGGATTGGAGTGAGTTACATTGAAAAGTTTAAAAGCTACCTTTAATGCTGAGATGATTTGCAGTTTACCACCCCATGACATATGTTAAGGATTTGTTTTGAGCTTTATCATGGTTAACTAGAGCTTTTCCCAGGAAAAAGGCCATAATGAAATGGGCTTAAGTGAAATAATACAGGCCAATAAGAGGCACGGTGTCTATAATACCCCAGTGAACTTTGGTTTACCTTAAGTTCTAACCCAGCCCTCCACTATGCCTTCTTATTTGCTTTGCTCATTGCGGCTCACTCTAGCAAGCATTGGGCTTGGTTAGGGGTCATTTGGGGACTGGATTTTGCTTAAAATGTAGCACATAACTGAATAAAACCACCGGGTTGCTTTGTGTCTGAAATGATTTCAGTTTAAGCAAAGTATATTGATATAATGTTAGTCATCCATTCCAGTTCATCCTAGGCCATCTGGGGGTTTGCTCATTAAATTTTATGACATGTCTGAGTAAATACTCACTTTCCTCTCTAGCACAGCTCTTTGAGTCCACCGTGCTTTTCACCAAGACCAATAGGGAGGCAGACCTTGTCTCTGAAAATTCTGGTAAAAACAGCATCATATTCCTGCCAAAACGCATGCACACAGCTCTGTTTGGCATGAGAACTTTAGTACTCGGCTCACACTAATGTGTTATTTGTTCATGTGTAGCATGTTCATTTGTGGGGGGTATTGAATTCCAGCATGTGGACAGATAAAAGCTAGAGAGAGACAAAATAGGAATGTGGGGTTTAGAATGAAGGTGTTTGTCTATCTATGTGTGTCTTTTATTGTGCGATAGTGAGAAAAGAGGATTGTGTTTGTTTGTGTGATGGGGTGTGAGTGTGTGAGCAGTGATTTGCTATCGTGTTTTCCAGTAAAATAGTGACTCATTTCTATTAGAAGCAATTTTAAAGCTGCCTGGGATTTCCGTATCATCATTGTCTTCGTTATATTCTATATAAATGCGAAGCACAAATCAGCCATCTATTAAATGATTGCTTGGTACAGTATGAGTCATAACAAACTGAATGTGACTGGAGGACTCTTTGTAGCACTTAAAGGGGTAAACATATCAGCTTTTCTGCCATCTGCTCCAGAATGACATCATACTTAATTTTTGTTTAACATACCAACTTAGACCAGCATGAATTTCCATGCTGGTCCAGACTGGATTGGTAGTGATAATCTGGTGATGGTCTAGACAGTGGACCTGGACAAGCTAGTTAAAGAGATAGTTCATGCAAAAATGTCAATTTTGTCATCATGTACTCAACTTTCTTTGTTCCGTGGAACACAAAAGGAGATGTTTGGCAGAATGTTAGGGACCGATAGACTCAGTCACCATTCATTTTCATTTCATCTTTTTTCCATTCATTCTGGGCTGTCATTCTGCCTGACATCTCCTTTTGCTAGTGACCAGCTATGCAAGTCATTTCAGCAGGTTCTTACACTGTTGGTCTTGTGTGAGAGTAAAGCTTTGCAGATACTGCCTACATGCATTTGTAAGCCTGCTCAGTGATTGAATGGGTCTCGCCAGTATCTTCAACTTTTCGGAAACTCTTGGAGACCTTTGCGTCTCTTATTTGGTCTGGGACTGAGAATGTAGAGAAAATGATGATCAGAGACACTTGGTTATTCCATTGTGCTATGCTGGCAGATCAACAATGGTGCACTTTAACCTTAATTCATCTCTATTAATTACAAAAATAGTTTCCCTGCTGGTCCATATAGGAATAGGCTTGCTAATAAGCCTGCTCTGATGCATGCATTAGAGACGAAAGCACAAGAGAACTGCCACCCACTCTACACTGCAACTCCTATCACAGTCAGTTGAATTAGTCTGTCTGCAGACGACTCAAACAAAAAGCTGTGAAGTGCTCTTGGAGGACACAGGGCTGTCTGTAACAGGCTACTGACAAGGCTCAGTCAATGCGTGCTACAGCCACTGAAAAGAAACTAAATTAGATTTTCTCTCAGGCTCCTTTTAACTCTACCTTCCTCCCTTCTTCCCCCAGTAGCTTCCTCTCTCTCCCTCTTTCCACCCCCTCCATCTGCCAGACTGCCACTTTGACAAGCCGTCACAGTTGTCAAATAAGAAAAACATGTTGGAGATGATATTTTTGGAGGTGAGTGTTACTTGTCAAAGGAGCCTTTTTCATGCTCGCTTCTAACCGAAAACTTTAACAGGCCTATTTGCATTATCTTATGTTGACTTTTTAGAAGAGTATTATGCAGCTTTCAGTACTAGTTATATTTATTATTAAAGTGCGTAATTTCTGGGACTGGACTGGTTGCTCAAACAAACAGAGGAATGTTATGATAGCATGACAGAGCAACACTGAGCATGTTTACATGCAGGTTCTTACGCCGATTATGATTAATAAGCCGACAGCGTGTGTGGTCATGTAAACGCAATAAACTGCATTCCTTTATCGCCATCAAGGCCATAAATGGGTTATGAATAACCTGATCAACAAAGGTCAATTTTTGCCCATTACGCAGATTTTGTGTGCCATATAAAAACCTTACCCAGTGTTCTTACCAGCTCACCCAATGTGCGCACATGTTGAGCGCATGCCTCTTCATGGTTTGACGTCAAAAGCAGAGAATAACGCAATTATTTCAAATGTCATGTAAACACAGGTTTCTTGCCTTGTCAGATTTTTTAAATAAGCTGATTTTAGAGAGTAATCAGCATAATGGTGTGCATGTAAATGGGCTCACTATTACACTTTTAGGTGAAATCATCCTACAAATGGCTTACATATAGTTTTCTCTGTATATTATGCTGGGATACAAGAAAGAATTTTAAAGGAATATTCCAGATTCAATACAAGTTAAGCTCAGTCGACAGCACATGTGGCATAATGTTGATTACCATAAATATTAGCCTAATTTCAACTTGTCCCTCCTTTTTTTCTTTTTCTTTTTTTTAAAGGCAAAAATGTGGGTTTCAGTGAGGCACTTAGAATGGAAGTGAATGGGGCCAATGTGTAAACGTTACAAAACTCACCATTTCAAAAGTATAACCACAAGACTTATATGCGTATTAACATGATTTTAGTGTGAAAAAATGGCCTACAAACATTTTCTGTGTAAAGTTATATAAGAAATGAGTCTAAATAATATATATATATATATATATATATATATATATATATATATATATATATATATATATATAGTTTTTTGTGGTAATTAACATTATGGCACATTTGCTGTTGATTGAGCTTAACTTAATCATAACATAATCCTTTAAATCCCTGTTAAATGTCCTTTTTTTTACAATTACAGAGAAATTACACACCACATTAAGGGGTTTAATTAAAAACAAATATGTATTGGTTTGCTTTTAGCACCACTATTAAATGCTGCTGATTTTTAGGGAAGCATTGTCTGTCTATAGGTGTGTGCATGTGTGTATGTGTATATGTGTGTGTGTGTGTGTGTGTGTTTGTGTGTTGTACCCATTCAGTGCCATGGGAGGAGATGTTGTCACAGTGGCTTTGCTGTCACCTTTTTAACTGTTGGCAAGAAGCCTGCAAGGTCTACCTTAGGGCCATGGCTAAATTTAAGTTTGCCGCTCACAGCCCTAATCAGTAGCATCAAAACAACCATTAACTGTGGATCTGTCTGCCTCTCACAGCAGCCTGCTCCCAGTGGAGGACACTCATAACAGGGCCAAAGAGAGAGAATCACACAGGAGCATGTCCCATCAGCCCCTGTGTCTGCATTGCTACTGCCATACCTAACGATCACTCCCGAGCCCTCTCACACTCGGAGTTACACACGCACAAACACATACACATACATACATGCACTTGTGCAGTCAGCATACAAACAGATTAAAGCTCAAGACTACAATCAAGATACAAGAACAACTTGACCCAGGCTTATGTTCCCCCAGAATCTCTGAGTAATCTCTGGTCACGTCATGCTTAAAAGTAAATCTCTAATAAGTAAATTCATGCCTGAATTGCACACATGAGTCCTAAATGCAGCAGCATGTTTCCTGATGATGGAATCAGTCACATTGGAGGGAAATAACTGCACTTTATACTGGAAATGTCACATGGCTAGCCGTACAATTTAAAGTAAATTCACAATGCAAAATTGCAAACTCTGGAACTTCATTACTTCTAAAAGCACATGACCAGTTCACTGCTTATCTACATGCACAGATTTGCTTTGTGGACATCTGAATGCAATGTAAACAAATGCAAAACAAACCGACTATTGATATCAGTACTACTGGCCTTTAAAGGAATGTTCCGGTTTTAATACAAATTAAGCTCAATTGACAGCATTTGTTGCATAATGTTGATGACAAAAAAAAAAAAAAAAAACAATTGTATATTTTAAAATTTACTGTAAAGCATTTGTAATGGAATTTAATGGGGCCAATCCATAAACATTTAAATACAAGGTTTCAAATATATAGCTACAAGACATAAACATGATGAGTGTTAACATGATTTCAGTGTGATAAATTCACGTACCAACCTTTTCTGTGTACAATTTTATCCAATATTACAATTTTGTTGTCATGACGACGTTACGTAGATAAATCCCTGATTTTATAACACTAAAATCATGTTAACACTTATACTGTTTATGTCTTGTGGCTATAGTTTGACTGGCCCCATTCACTTCCATTGTAAGTGCCTTACTACAATCGCAGTTGTTGCTTGCTGCTGAATAAACGCTGAACGAATCAGAAATATTTCTGCGCTAATCAACATTATGCCACAAATTCTGTCATTTGAGCTAAACTTGTACTGAACCCGGAATATTCCTTTAATCATCTATTTGAGAAGCTAGAGGCATATTCTGGGTTCAATACAAGTTGACAGCATTTGTGGCATACTACTGATTGCCACAAAATTAATTTTGACTTGCCCATCCATTTCTTAAAAAAAAAAAAAAAAAAAGCAAAACTCTGGGTTACAGTGAGGCACTTACAATGGAAGTGAATGGGACCAATTTTTAGACTGTAAAATAATCACTGTTTCAAAAGTATAGCAACAAGACATCAACAATGTGCTGTTTACATGATTTCAATGTGATAAAATCACTCACTACTCTTAGTTTTAACCAATTTTAAAACTTAGTTGCCATGATGATGTAATGTCAACAAACCCTAAAAAATTATAAGCTTTTGATTTCTGCATTTAAACCCTCCAAAAAATTGGCCCCATCTACTTTCACTATAAGTGCCTCATTAGTGGAACTTTTTAAAGAAAAGGTGAGACGAGTCAAAATTATTTTTTGTGGTAATCAACCACAAGTCACAAGTGCTATTGATTGAGCTTAACTTGTATTGAACCCGAAATATTCCTTTAACTGACATGATAAAAGGACTTTCTATAGCATCTATAAACATTATATGCAGATACAAACATTGGGCTTCATACATATTTTATGTCTGGCCATATGTATGTTAGTCATTTTCTGCTTGGTGTTTGTGTCCCACTGGTTGCCTTTTTCATTTGGCTGGTCTTCACAGACTTTTCAGCTAGAGGGTCCAGGAATTAGAGTTTGTATGCAGTGCATTGAAACACTTTGTTGTGGTTCGAGAAAGAAAGTATTCCTGAATTTGTGTGTAATTAAGGTACGAGGTCAAGAAGTGTTGCTCTGTTTAATAATATAAGTATGAGTATTTGTTGGCTGATAAGTGGTTAGTTTTGCTATCATCTGATGTATGTGTCACAGATTCCTTTCAATCTGCTAATTTAGGCAACACTGTTTTGAAAGTGAAGTATTACAACTAATCTCAGATCTGAATGTGTGTTCACCCACACTGTGTTAATTTGTGAGTGAAGTGAGTTGTTAAACAAAATCATTGCATATTGTTAAAGAATTGAGAGGAAAGGGAATGGGAGAGGAGGGAGGGGTTTCTGGCTATTCCTGAAAGCCCTCAATGGTGTTTTGGGGAAGCCATCTGCTCCTGTTCATGGTTCATTTAGCAAGCTACTGGGGACAGGACGTTTTCCCTGAAAGCAACAGGTATAAAAGGACTTTGTCCCCACCCTATGAGGATAGAAGACACTTTACTTTTTCAAACTGAAGTCACAAGAGACCTGCTCAGCAATGCTCTCCACCCTCCCCTCCTTCTTGAATTTCTAACTTATAACAGAATGTGAAAGTACCTAAATCCACCAAAAAACAAGTCCGTTTCCATTCTAGCCAAATGTTCGTGGATGTTCTGCAAACAATGCTGAATAGACCAGCATATTTGGTAACAAGCACTAACCAGTATAAACCAGCCTAGACCAGCATGAAAATGTATGCCAGTCTAAACTGGTCTTTTTTTCTTCTTACCTTCCTAGGAGTGCATAGGTGTACTGTGAATCGGCAAGCATTAAAGCAATCTCCCCCTTCTTCATTGAAATGGCACACTCTTCCAGAGCCTATAAATGCAGAACAGTCACATTTTTAACTTTATCAGATAACATCATCATCAGTGTCATCCTCTATGTCAAACTCACTTCTAAGGAACTATGCTTATTTTTGGACTTATTTTGCACATTTATAGCCTAAACAGCTTGGCAAACAAGACTGACCTTTCTAACCTTCCAAAATAAAAAAGTGAATATATTTCACATAAGCAAACCGGTTACTTTTCCCAGCCTTGGGTAAACACATACAGAACTCAACATGTGAAAGAACAGGTTAATCCCAATGGAAAATTTTGCAGGCAGCAGGTGCAAGATGACAGATAGCATGTGGGCAGGTGTTCCAGAGTGTCTTGTGAGTATTAGAGGCTACCCCTCCTCTGCCTGTTGATGTGCCTCACCTGGTTGACGTCTCCTTCGCCAATAACTAAGACCAGCTTGCTGTCTTTTTCCACCACTGTCCTATCCTCTAGCACACCCTGCATTTTCAGTGTGATCTCTTGACCCCAAGTAGGGGTCAGGGCATTCTCAGTACTGGCTTGTAACACCTTCTTCCTCAGCAGACAATCATCTAGAAACAGTCAGGGTAGTGGTGGGAAAGGGGGGAGGAGAAAGATGTCAACAAAACCAAAAGACCTTAAAGCAAGAGTGTCAGACTTGGGCACATGTACAGTATGGTATGTAGCAAAGATGTAGCTTTTGGGGTATCAAGGAGTTATTTGCAACATGATAAGATGTGATAAAATGTAAGATGCAAACATGTATTTGCTATCATGGCCCTACCTGTAATGTCCACCCAGTCATCTGCCAGAAACAACTCCTCAAAGCTTTTGGTGGTCCAATCTTCAACCTCATATTCTGGAAAAAGTGTGTCCTCTGAGCTGTCACTCTCTTCCACTGCCTGAATTTCCCTAAACCGAACTGTTTTCCCAAAACTGGGAGTCTTTGTGAGTTTTCTGTTCTTCTCTGTGTCTGATTCATTGGTCTCAGGTGTAGTGTAGTGGGTATTTGAGGTGATGGGCTCATTGGTTGCCTCTCTGCTTGGGACATTGTCCCCTTTGTCCATTTTGTTTATGCTGCTTAAGTTTTCAATACACTTAATCTCGCTCATTTCCTCTGCCTCTTTATTCTCAGTTTCATCTTTCTTTTCACTTCTTTCTTCATCCTCTTTGTCTTCCATTGCTTTCTTCTCATCCTCCTTTCCTGTGACATCCATTCTTTGCAGCCCCATGATTGGTTCTTGTAGTACCCGCCTTGGCTGCAGAAGAGCTGCCTCACTGTTTAGATCCTCCTGGTCCCCAGAGCCTGGATCGGCATGCCTTACTGATTCTACAAATATCTCAGACTCCAATGCATTCTCCTCCAGTTCTCCAGCCTCTGGTTCCAAGTCCCCACACAGTGCTAGGGATACCATCGATCTCTTCTAAAGAGCGTCTTCTAAAACATGCAAAAGATTTGAAAAAAATATTTCGGTGCTGCTCAACAGCCAAACTTACGAACACCTGCAACCATTAGCAATGGTGTGTAGTATATTCTAAAGCAGAGTGTCCACATGGACTTATCATGGACATGTAGTGCTGCATGACATAAATCCTATCTGTGGCCAGTCCATTTCCTGTAAATCTTCTTAAACAGTCCTTCTTTTAATGTTTCGCTGTGAATGCTGTAATTTCACTGCTTCAGTGTGTTTCATATATCAAAGAAAACAAGAAATGATCAATGCACAGGAATTGTGTTGTAATGTAAAGCCCTCCTGGTCAGTAAGGTTGTGCAGTGATAATCGCTTGGATTAGAAAAGAAAAATCTAATCTGCCCCAATGTCTGTAAGCTTCTTAGTGACTTCATCACGTCGTTCCGTAATGTTGTTTCCATGAATGCGTCCACCAATAAGAGGACTTCAGGGACTCATGGCTATTCTGGTTATTTCTGCCTTATAAAATAATGCACAAATATTATAATATGTAATGTATTGTAATATGTGTAATGTATTTTTATAATGTATTTTAATGTACAAATTGGCAGATTTTTGTTTAGATATCGAGCAAAGGAATAACCTCTTTTAATGAGGAGAACAGACAATGACCGAAGATAGCACACTCCGAACACATGAACAGGTTTTTCCTGGTTTGCAACATGCCTCAGTGTAGAAGAAACATAAATGAGCAATGCTCAATTTCAAGACAAGACAAGCTCTTTCACTGTTTTTTTTTTTTTTATATGTGATTACACTTAACAGACCCACAAAATATAAGCACATACATTTAAAAAACAGTTTTCTGAAAATAAAATTTGTATGGTGAATGCAACATTTAGACTGCTTGTCCTTTAATTTGAAAAAATTATCATTTGTTGAGTACAATTATTGCAGTTTATGGTATTGTATTTAATTTTATGCAAAATTATTGAAAAACATTTGAAACAAAAAAGAAAAGAAACCACCGAAAAGATATGGTCCTGTTGTCGAATTAATTGTTTTGATGTTCTGCCAAGCATTAAAGCAATTCTTCAAGGTCACATCGATCTTATTATATGCATGTTACTTTAAATACAGTTTTAAGAATGTTGATCTTGGTTTTGTCTCTACAGATGAAACACACAAGAGAGTTTTAGTCACTTTCTGCATTCTCTAGAGGCTGTTGGCACTGTTTATGGTACAGTACAGTTCACCAAAGGGCAAAAGCTGATTTTTTTGTTTGACATGGGCATTATAATGGCATTTAAACATGTGTGGTTGAGTAGGGTATTGTGCATGAATAGCCCCTAAGCTCTGTGGATGACCAAACAAAATACTGACACTTTGAATAACATAACATTTAATAAAAATGGCTTCTTTTGTTTGTAATTAACATTTTTTTTTTATTGATTCATACAGTAAATAAAGAAAAGCAAAACATATATACACAGAATCAACATTTAACCCCCACTATTACCTCTCCCTCTCCCAATACCCAACCCCGCCCTGACCCTCAACAAATATTCCTGTGGTCACACATGAGTATATACACAAAAAACAAACAAACAAGCAAATAAAAATGGCTTCTTGATGTTATATGTAAAAAGACAAATGTTTGAGGTTTATCTTTCAACTGCAGATTGCCACATACTGTAAATCTTGCCAACTCTCTGCAACATCTTGCCAACTTGCTAATTGTAAAATACCCAAACATTTTTTGGTGTGTGAAAAAAGCAGGTGGAAATGAAGGGAGTTTCAGAGAACAAGCTCATCACTCAAGGCATAATAAATAAAATAATAATATGATTTGTAATGTACATTGATGCACATTACAGATCATAGTATATATATATATATATATATATATATATATATATATATATATATATATATATATATATATATATATATATATATATAATCCTGGATTTACAATGTTTTGACCAAGTTTCTACTTGAATTGCTTATCTTATTTGAGGTGCAGCGCAGCCTCACACCAGTGAATCTTATGTACTTTAATCTCTACTTTCATAGATCCCATCCTAAGACTCTGACACTTCAGCTCTTGATCCTGAACTCATTTGTATTTTTAATGGTAAAGTACATGTTTACATGAACTCTTATGCTTTCATATTGCAAAGCAACTGGAGAGTGGCATGTTTTTATAAACCACAATCTGAGGTAATGTATACTGTTTGTCCAGTCTGCTTCAGATGTCACTGTATCTCAGACAGCCATATGGCAAGTAGCATTTCCATTAGAGACTATGAGAAAAGTCCTTAATCCAAAGGCCCAAGCACCTTGTCTGTTGGGGATTATGTCTTTCCAATTAACCTAAATTCCCTATTTATTTATTTTTTTCTGCATCACTGTCCATTTCACTTCATCTGTTTGTAAGCTCAAAAGGTGAAGATGATTGCCTAGCTAGATGATTAATTTTTCTGTGTGTGCATTTTAATCTAATTTTCCCCTCATCGTTGTGTTCACAGGGCATTTTCTGAATACCATATAATCTCCAAAAGAATTGCATTGCTGCTCCAATGATCTTCTCCCCAAGATCTACATATTTGTTCATTTTATCTCATGCTGATAGCAGTTGTTTTTCAACATACTGTTTTAAAGAGAAGATTTCTATTTGATTTGCGGTCGGAAAGCAGAGTTAACACACCAGGGCTGTTTTGTTCATACATAAAACTGAGATTTTTTCAGATGACTTCAATGCCCAGGTGTAATTTAATACTGAAATAAATTTGCATATTGTGTGTGTCTATGACGTCGGCACAACGCTATCTCGTAACTCCGCCCAGCAGAGAGTGACGTTTGGACGAGAATGTCGCCAGTTCACCTCAGTTCCAGACATGGCAGCGTTGAGACAGGAGCATCGGTACGGACTCTCCTGTGGAAAGATTAATAAAAACGTTCCCAACAAAACGATCTTTCACGTCAAGTTAACCGACACTGCCATCCGGACGCTGGAAGCGTATCAGAATCTCAAGGTAACGCATTTTATTTGATTTCGCAAGTGTTTTATGTCGTTAACAGTGACCTAGTGATCTCAATGGGACGGAAAGAAAAGTTCGCAGAACTTCAAAAGAGTCGCTATCGTTATATTGTTAAATCTCCCGTTTGTAAAGTGTTATTTGTTTGGTCAGAGTCAGTCGCTTCAAGTGCCATATGCTGTCTTAACAGGGACAGATATATCGTGACTGGAGGAAATCGTCCAAATCCAATAGTTACTCTTGCGTTAAAGTTCAATATTCAGTGTTGCTTATTGACACTTTTATGTTAAAACAAAAATAATTTGAACCGCGATATTTTTCCTTTAGGTCGGGTGAAAATTAATTCCTTTTACACTTTTGATATAACTTAAACTCGCCGTTTTATTCTTTACGGCAAATCATTCGAAATGCAAGATGACAGTGATGTAATGCTGAAAATTGCTGTATGTAATGTTGTTATGATCATTTTAAACTGAGCATGGGAAATGTTTCTTTAACTTAGAGCACTCACAGGGATCATACGGTCTGAGAGGGGCTCAAGGCTCAAGCCCGAACTGATATAAACGTTTAGTAACATTTAACAATTCAATGATACATCGGGGTTCCCTTTTTCTTTCGTTATGAACTAATTCCATTTGCATTTCCTTGAATTAAATTCATATAAATCATTTTACATGGCTGTTAAGGTATTGGTGAGCTATCCACAGATTTAAATCTTATTTAACGTGCAATTAACCTTCTATTGTCTCTTTACATAAATTAAAGTTTGTAATCTGTAGTTGCATTGGTGAGCTTTAAGTATTGTATAGCGATTGCCTGACAACCATGGTCTATTAAACCTAAAAATAATAAGCTGCTTTTCACCGAGGAGGTAATTAAAAAAAAAAAAAAAACTTTCTTAATGCACCGTTCACCTCATGTAAAGAGGTTGACATCTTCCTTGTAAAGCTGTTGTTTTGCCAATTAACCGCCGCTAAGCAATCAAAAAATATCATTGTCACCGTCGGGTGGACAGCATAGATTCCAGTTATATCGATATACCTCAGCGGTAAACGTGGACGCAAGCTGGAAGGGGCGCTTTGCCAGTTTCACCTCAAACCCAGAGCTTCTGGTCGCTCATTGGACAAGGAAGGTATATTTTTGTTGGCGTGGTCTTTCGTATTGTTTTTAGTTCTTTAAACGCGTGGACGCCGTTCCGACGTCGTCGCTCATTGGTCAGTCAAGCTGGGAGAATGTTGTTTGACCCAATCAGAACACAAGAAGACTTCCTCGAGCCTGTAAATGGATCTCGAGAAAAAGTGAAAAGGCCAACCCGATGTAGAAATGAATGTATTTGTGCAAGTAATCTTTTTCCTTGTTAAAGGGATAGTTCAGTCAGAAATGTTTATTGAAGGGTTAATAGTCATGATTTACTCGTCCTAATGTTGTTCCCAACCTGCATGACTATCTGTGTAACACAAAAGATGTTGGGCTTAATCGCCATTAGGGCTGTCACAATCATGAAATTTGTCTGACGATTAATTGTCAAAAAAGGAATTGCAATTATGACAATTAAATGTCTGTTCTAGGCTATGACGATTAATTGTCTCTTTTAGAGCTTTCATGATTAATTGTCATATTTCTTAAGGTGCAAGTGTGCTTCATACACCTTGTCTTTTTTACATATTTAACTTCAAATATATAAATCAAATAATAAAATAGGGATATATGATTTCCTTTTAAGGCTTTAAAACTATATGAATGACATGAAAAATAATTGTTTAACAATCAAAATATTTCTAAATACTTAAAATATTTCTCTCTTTTTGGTCCACTTTACTTTTGGTCAATTTTACATTTAAACTGTTGTTTTTGGAACTCTTTATAATACTATTTTATATTATATTATGCAATAGTAAAATATTTCTGTCCTAATTTCTTCACTTTCACACCTTATTTTAATGCTCTTTGATTACACACATGAGCCATTATTTCTCATGAAGCAAAACCTTTCAGATTTCCATAATTGTATCACTCTACAGAAATAGAGTAAGCGTGTGTTTCGTCCTTTGTCACTGCATGTCATTAACACTGCATATATGAACCTGTTATGACCAGGAACATTTGCCATCACTCGATCATTTAAAGTGAAGCCGGAGTGGTTTGCGTTCACTGTCAAAGTTTATATTTGTTCGTTTATATTTTCACCGGAGTTTGACGCGATCACTGTTGACGGCGCTCGCATCAGAGTGCTTGAGAAGTGCTTTGCATGCTCTTCCGGACAGAAACTGCTCTGGTTGACATCCGCGTGCGGCTCTTTGTCGCTCGGAGTTCAACTGAATGACACACAAATGCTTTGTTGATGGCATTTATATATTCGCTTAAATACCCTTATTAGAGCATTAAAATGTGATTGGAATTTGATGTGCACAATAATCACAGTTAGGGCAAATAACTGTGAACAGATGGTTATTTAATAATCGTGATAGGCCTAGTCACCATTCACTTTCTGTGCATCTTTTTTTTTCATACAATGGTGACTGAGGCTGTCATTCCACCTAAAATCTCCTTTTGTGTTCAACGGATGAAAGAATTCATATGGAACAACATTAGACTGAGTAAATAATGGTGAACTATCCCTTTAAATCTGTTTATTCTTTTAGAATGTTTCTGTGAGTAAAAGTGTGTACAAGGCATTCATATCCGGCCCATTCCATTTGCTGCTGATGTCTCATCTTTTATTTTTAGAAAACTGACTTAATAACTGTCAAATGACAGTGACAGTCCATCACCTTGATGTGGTCAAGTCAGGTCACTAACTATACCTCACTGGCTCCCTATGAACTGTGTATTATGTGGCTTATAAGCTTTCACTTCGACAGAATAAAAAACAAAAACAAAGTTCAAGTAGCCACAACCCCCCTTCATTAATGTTTAGCCACTAATCCAGCCACATGACAACAAACTCAGAACCAATAAGCCTGCACTTTTGAGCTTGAGCTTCACTTTATGCATAGTGACATGACTGCCTCTCCCTGTAACATCCATCATAGATAAACATGTTTGTTGACCAAAGCTCCAGCTGTACCTTAAAGATAATAAGTGCTGTCTTTTGACCTTGCTTAATGTTTTTGAGTGTTGTGGGGAAGCCTCTTTTTTTCCCCCTCCATCTCATCAATTTTATGTTAGGAATATGTATTTTTCTGTTTGTAGATATAATATATAAGCTATTGCTGATGTTCCTGGACATTGGCCCAAGAAGAGTGTTAAAAGCTCAGCTCACATCGTATTAGAGATTTATATATGAAAGGCCTATTTGGACACTTTGCGCTAGACAAACACCACAGGGCTGATAATGTACAGGCCTGTCTGACTGTATCCAATGCACCTTTAGAGAGAAAGGCACTATGCTTCTATAACTTAACTTTAGTCCTAATTACAAGAGCCTAGCTGAAAAAAAAAAAAAAAACAGAAGAGAACGCAGACTTGTTGCTTAAAAGCCTTTATAGGGCATATTCCATGCTGTTTTCTCTGACCCACCCCCACTTCTCATACATGTGTACATGTGTACCCGCACACACACACTCAACATCTTCACACCCATCCACTCCTCACACAAGAACATTTGATTGACTCATGTAATGTCTTTCAAGTTAAGATTTATTAATCAGACACATTCCAGTGCAGATTAGCAAAGCCCAGCCTTGATCTTTAGGCTTGCACAAGCAGAACCATGACACTGCCGAGAGGCCAGTGACAGCCAGCCTTTCATTCTCTCAGAAGCAACCCCCCTTCATTCCCAGTCTGCATGAATTAATACAGGAGAGAACTGTGCCTCTGTCAATGTGGGAAAGCAAGTAATGTGAGACTGTAATTACTGTGAAGGGAGGCTAATAGGAAGGCATGATATTTCACTAGAGTTACTACATAAACACAGCTTGTGGAAATGCAGGCATCATGGGAAAACACTCCAATTTAAGGCTGGTAATTGTAAAGGACATAAACACCATTTTGTATTGTTTTTATTAAAGCATCTCTTTAGCGATGCATTGCCTTCGTTCTTCGAGAATGCTAACTCAGGTGGAGATGATGCATTTTTAGGATCAAGAAAGTTCCTCTTTGCTATGTAATTCTTTCTATTTAATAATAGTAGATGCTAACCAACCTATTTTTACCTCTTTTTTTTTTTCTGTTCCTAGGGGTCCTTACCAAATCAGCCGGCAATTTGCTTCAAGGGGAACCAGGGGGTAAGATGAATGTTTTTCCTCACCCCTCCTGATGCCTAAAAAATGGAATGCTTTAATTAGAGCTGATTGTTGAGTCGTGCAGCAAAAACTCACGGCACCTTTCAGCTGCCTGCATACTCTCAATATTTCATGAGCTCCTGAGCTGTCGCCTGAAACGGAGAGGGAACTGTAACTTGCAGTGACGCTACCCTTAGGGCCTGCCTAACTAGATAGGAAACATTTATATAATTATAGCTGTGTTTGTAAGCACAGTTAAGTGTATCTCGTCGCTGCCATAAATTAGGAAAATGTCATCGCTTGGATGCAATTGTGAAGTTTCGTAAAGACAGTGGTTTTTGCATATGTGAGAGTATTGTTATTTACAACTAGTGCAATTGGCAGTGCAGCTTGCTATCACACTGTACAGCCTAGGTGGATTTTGGGGGGGGTGCATTCCAGTGAAATGGCTATAAAGAAAGATGCCTGTGTCTAACCGGATTAGCACATTCAGCCATAGCACCTCCCCATCACTGCCTGCTAGTCTCCTGTAAGTTAAAACACACAATTGAGTTTAAAACAAGCCCATCTAATCCAAATGCCTAGCCAACTGCGTTTGAAGAAAAGTGACTTTGCTCTGTAGACAAACAGTGAACTGTGCGATAACCCTGCGGTAGGAAGCCCGGGAGAAGCTACTCAACACCCCCAAGCTGTTTGCCAGGTTACTGGGTCAGACTGGTGACTGGAAAGGCTTTGTCAAGAGCTCTGGGAAGAGGTGGGGGTGTTGGTAAGCCCAAGGGAGCCTCTTGTATCTTTATGCCTGTTGTCTCAGCGCACACATGAAAAACCTGTGACAAGGAGGGGGATAACCACGGACGCCGTGTCTCCTGCAGACGGCATCCTTCAACCCCCACTAATTCCACAATTACAATTAGCAAAATACTGGCACATGTAGTCAAGCTAATGAAGTTTCCTTCCATTTTAAAACGGAGTAGTGTAGTTGTGTCAAGTGCGTAAAACTGAAATACGTTCTAATTGTCAAATTAGATTTAGCGATTATATCTTTAGCCCATTACATATTCAAATTGGTTGCACTGAATTTAGGCGTTTATCCCCTCCTCCCCAGATAATGGGCTGCTGGGCATTAATGAGGAATTTGAGCTGTGTGTGTGCGCGCACATGTGTGTGTTTGTGTGTGTGTGTCAGGGTGACAAATTAAGCTATTACTGCTGGGGGTAGGGATTGATGTTAAGTCCACAGCACTGAAACCACGTTATCAGTCGTAAACGTCACTTAAGTCTGGCTTGACATAATATTGACCATTATAGTTGTACAAGGGTGGATATCTTTGAACAACACTTGCATGGACCACAGGAGACAGACACTCCCATTTTGGCCAGTCTTATCCAAGTAATTTTCCTCCACCTGCAGGAGGGCTACCCCATACCAGGGAATTCCCATAAACATTGTCCTGGCTTGTCTCCAGACCTTTGCGAAGTAGTGTGGAAAGGTTAGGAAGTGACCTGCAGAGGATTGTCAGCCATTTAACACTACCTTGACATTGCCCACTCATGTGGCACTTAAGAAATAATTTAAACAATGCATCATTAGGTGTCTAGTACAGATGATGGGAGCTTTAATTCGCTCAATGTTCTCCAGCTGTGGGCAAGGATGATGCAACTACCTAGAAATAACATGAGATAAATATGCGTAGTGTTAGTAAAATTCCTTTCATATTGCTGGGAGTGATCTCCGTTCCTGGAGGATTTATGAAATCTGAATGTCTTTGATGGCCTCACTAGGGATATGGGAGCACGTTCAGGTTCACTTCGGATTCACAAAGAGTGGGATTTCACATCGTGCAGACCCATTTTCTTTTGGTAATAGGATTTTTGCTGCACAAAATTCAGTTATCCAGAGACTAGAAATATAGCTGTCTCTCTCAATAAACAGAAACAGCTCTCATTTTTACAAGACTTGGTCAGGGATTACTGAAAAAGTCTACCTTTTTTGAGTAAAATGTAAGATGCTGTAAAACAGTATTTATTTGGGTAGTAACATGAAATGTATACCAATTATTTTTCTAATACTTTTGTTACTATGCGTGCAGATGTAATGACATCATATTTATTGAGCCAACTATTTCAATTGATTGTGCCAGGTATCGCCAAGCACCTCGCGATACAATACGTATTGCTATACATGCGTCACGAATCAATATATGCATCACAATATAATACTTAAATTGTGATTAAAATTGCAGCAAACTCGTGAGAGAGACCCAGCATGTCCATGAGACAGAATGAATCTGCAAGTTCAGTGTCAAATTCTGTCGTGTTTTATAGAAGTCGTTTTGTCTGCACTGCAAAACGTCGCTCTCAAAAAAAATTTGCTTAATGACCAAATGACCGAACAAATCCCCTGAAATATGCTCTTTCCCTAAAATATAAGTTGTAACCTTTAATATTGATGTTGGAAAAAAGTAATTGACATTTTGTCATTTTTCTATTTTTATAGCATTTAAATAGCCATAAGTGAGAAAACCTATTAAAGCAAGCTAGGAGTCCAGTGAACACATATTGTCACTAGTGTAAGTGTTAATGTTACACAAGAGATTACATTTTAATTACAAACAGGATGGTGTAATTTAAGCATTATTTGCTTAATTACCCACTAACAAGCAAAGTATTGTTGAAAATGCTGCACTCTTTTGACACAACATAGTTTGCATTCTTGCATTCTTGTTTGCTTATATTGTTCACTGTCCATGTAAAGTGTAAATGTTGCATTGCACAATATACAGTATTCACAATTTAGTTATACAGCTTTTCTAAACACTGAGTTGCAGGTCCAGCATCAGTACGAGTTTGTCTTTAAATTTTCCTGAGTGCGTGTGTGTGTGTGTGTGTGTGTGTGTGTGTGTGTGTGTGTGTGTGTGCGCGCTCTATGGCACTAGCTTGCAGTTGGAGGTGGGGTGTAAAGCATTCCTGTGAGAGATTTTTAGCTTCCCCCATCTGTCTGTCCCTCTAGTCATCACCACATTTGTTTTTACCTGATCTTCTCTCCTCCCTCCTTGGGATTCACCAGTTTTCCATCTCACACCTCCGATGAGTGTGTGTACGTGAGAATGTGACGGTGTCTCAGAGTGTGTATTAGAGTGTACATTGCATGTCTGCATGTGTATGATAGAGTCTATTTTTGACTGGAGGTGACTGTGAGTGTGTTAAGCCAAGTGTACACTACATGACTTGCAGTTGGCGTCTTGTGACTCACAGTCTGGTTTTTCGTTGTGCTGGTGCGAACACTTCAGGACTGTAGTGTGTCAACTACATGACCATTTGTCCCCTACTGAGACCATGTGTACACCTGGTACTAAGATGAGTTTTGGATGATCCGATCACAAATGTACAAGCGAGACATCACCGTTACAACCAGGGGCGGACTGGGAAGAGAAATCGGCCTGGGATTTTACATAGAAACTGGCCCATCTGGAAACTTGAGTGGGCCAAAAGTTGTTGAGTGGGGTGGGGGGTCGCTGTCCTTTTCTGTATATCGCTGACCCCTTCGGCATATCGCGGCGACGTTTTGTGGCCCGTTCTGCATAAAGCAGTGGCCCATTTCAGCTTATCGCGGCCCATTCAGCCCCATTTCGCGGCCGGCCCGTCGGGAAAAGTCCCGGTTCTCCCGATGGCCAGTCCGCCCCTGGTTACAACTGGTCGTCTTTTTTGACCTCTTACATATGTTCGGATTTCGAGGAGAGAGTCTTTGATTTCATGAGGACATACATCAGTCATTACATCTGTGTTTTACTGAATAATAAAGTGGAAAAAAAAAAAAAAATGAGAGAGAAAACCACTAAAAACCGACAGTTTCTCTTAATATTCCCAAAAATTACATTTAGAGCGGAAGTTATTTTAGTGCAGTACCTGTAACTGAGCTTCTAGTGTGTATGCTGGTCATATCTGTGTCCCTATTGTGCATGTCCATGCTTTTTTTAAATTTCCGATCATATGTCGGCAAACAACCGGCTGTTACAGCTGCCTTGAGCGTTGTCTCGTTTCAGACGGATTGACAGAAATGCATCTTAAAATTAGGATGTCGAAATTCATTCACAAACTCACAATTCTTGAAAAAAACAAGAAAGAACAGCTTTCGCCCGTTTTCATGCTTTATTGGCACCATTTGCAAAGGAAAAAATAATAACATCTGATAATAATATAAAACAGCGGGTAGGGAGATGTGGGTGAGGTTTTATTATTTTTTTTATTATTTTTGTCTCCTTCTACCCAATACCTTGCTCTTCTCTTTCAACAAACGGGAAAGAACATCTCGCTCCGTTTTAAGCGTATTTGTGCTTATTTGGAAAGGGAAAAAAAGAATAAAAACAGCTGAAAGTAATAAAGACAGCGGTAGGGAGATGTGGGTGATTTTTTTATTTTTTATTTTTTATTTTTTATTTTTATATATATATATATATATATATATATATATATATATATATATATATATATATATATATATATATATATATATATATATAATATAATATAATATCATTTTTTTTTTTTTTTTTGGTCTGTCTCCAGCTACCCAGATCTTGCTCTCCTCTTCATGCCCATTTTGCTATTTGCAGAATAAAACATTTAAGAAAAATGGAGGGTATAGGGAGATGTGGGTGAAGTTTAATTTTTTTTATATTCTAATTATTTTTTGTCTTCCTAATACCTTGCCTTCTTTTTGCACTCTCTCTATATTTCATTGGCTGTGGCTCATTGTCGTCTCTCGCCTGTCAGGACAGTGCGCACACATGATGACAAGGCGTCTAGATATCAGGCAAATTTGAAAACTGTCGCAGCATCTGGGGCTCGTCTTGGCCTTTCACAGGAGTGCGCACACAACAAGACCTTTCGTCGTGAGATCCGAGACTTCTCGTTGCAGTCCAGTCGCTGACTCAAAACATCAAAGGAGATAAGCTTGAATCGTGTAGTGTCCACTAGGCATTAGCTACAGTGCTTGTCTGAGCCAGTGCCTATGTGTGTGTAAGAGTGTGCCTGGCCTTTTTTTCCTCTTGAAAGCTAATTAGAATGACAAAAAGAGGAATGAGCATAGAACACAGAGAGTCGCTGGCAGCAGTGTGGAGGGGAGCTGTCCCATGTGTGAATGAAAAGGCACACGCCGCTTCTTTCATCCAGATGTGATGTGCTCTGCAACGTGTACTGGGCTCCGAGTGCCTGTCTCGTCTGGGGCCCTGGTGTTTTGACTGCCAGAGCTGTTTGTGGCTCCGTCTCTGATTTTATTTTTCAGTTAACAAAGATGTCTTCAGTAAATTTTCAGCCAAATGCGAAATAAAAGGTGGCTTTGGCGAGTAAAAAAATGGCCTCGATTTTTATAAGCAACTGCAACATACAGTACATGGTTTAAATCACATTGTGAAAATGATAGTCTGACCCTCGCTGATTTAATTAAGTGACGCAAGAAAACGAGGATTTAAGAAAACATCTGTCTCCTGGATTTTTTTTTCTTTCTTCAGAACTCCATGTGGTGACATATGTGGAATAATCTTTACGTTAAGCCACCCAGATGAAAATATGGGGAACAAAATCACAATAGGTCTCTGCTTTTGTAACAGTTGCAGTTTGACAGCGAGATGTCTCATATTATACAGTAGATAATGTATGACAAAGACCTGTGCTGTATGTCTAGAAATATGAAGATATTTAAATTAAATAGCAAAATAATTCCATTGTCATGGGGACAAAAATATTTTAAATAAAAATAGTGCAAAATGCAGTTTCTTGGCTTGAATAAAATATTAATGTAAACTTTGTCAGTGGACCCTTCTCAATGGGTTTGGATCGCGGAAGTGACTACTGTGGGGTAAACTTCTAGCAGTGAATGGGAAACCACAGCAAATGTAATTTTTTGTGTTCACATTTGCTCCAACTGCAAAAGAAAAAAGTCCACTCATACATTTCCAAGACTTTCCGCAAGAGGCAAACAATAGAGAGCAGTGAATTATGGCAGTCAGAACAGAAAAACATGCCATATTTACTGTCACTCCCTCAGCAGCTGTATAATATATTAACTGTTATATTTATATTTAACAGATATATTGTCATGAAATAATTAAAAAAACGTTTAAAACATAAGCTGCTCAATAAGGCAGAAACACGTCATCACAATCTGTGAAAATGGTCCATTCACGTGCCATTGGGCATTGTGGCAGAAAGTTTGGACCCTGATCTTAGCAATAGTGCTAGATGTTTATTTATTTTTGTGCATACCATGAACCTTTTAAAGTATCTTCATATGAAGATAAATGTAATGTGGAAAACATGCATGGTGTGTGTGAAAGTCTTCCAAATATTTAATGCTCAGCTGTGTTGATCACTTCACAATGCTTAAATGGTCCTGAGAGGAGCCAAGTACTGCATGGGAAGATCACAGACACTTCAGTCTTTTCATGCATGGACACACACAGGGCAGGCTCGCTGTTCTGACGTGCCTGGACCGACTTCTGAAAGACCGCTGGTCTGTGTACATTATGCATTGACAGACTACAGCTCTCAAGCGTTGTCTGCCTAGCATCTTATTTGTATTCGTAACACTCTCCTTAGTTGGTGCTTTAAACTTGTTTACTCCTCTTTTTTCACGATATTGTCTCACATGTTAATTAAAATTGAAATGTGTCATTTATGTGCCATTAGTGGCACCAAGCAGAGTTCCAAAATATTAAATTTTTGAACTATTTTCCTGAACAAACTCTCTGTCGCTTTCAATGTTTGGACAAACAGGTAGTCCCACCTCAAATTACTGGTTGAGCCAATGTTGCTATGTTAAGCTGGTAGGGATGCTCAAATAAACAGCAATGTTTTTATAGGACCACAGAGCAACAGTGTTTACTCTCTTCTTGGGAATCAACCTGTGAATGGCTTACTTAAAGTCGTTTTTGCATATTCAACAGGGATAGCAGAACATATGTAGACACTTCACCTTTAAAGAATATTTGCATCCTGTTTCCATTAACATTAATGGTATGTGGTGGTCTTTAGTCACATGAGTGGATCCATTGATTCGTTGCCTGTAGTAGGGGGAATTGGCTTGGCCCAGCAGGATGTTTTGCACTTAAAAGTTTATAGTAGTTTTTCATCACATGGATTGTCTAAATCTTATTTAAATAGTATTCATGCAGGGGGCCTGGGTAGCTTAGCGAGTATTGATGCTGACTACCACTCCTGGAGCCACGAGTTCGAATCCAGGGCATGCTGAATGACACCAGCCAGGTGTCCTAAGCAACCAAATTGGCCCGGTTGCTAGGGAGGGTAGAGTCACATGGGGTAACCTCTTCATGGTCGCTAAAATTTGTGGTTCTCACTCTCGGTGGGACACGTGGTGAGTTGTGTGTGGATGCCGCGGAGATTAGTGTGGGCCTCCACACGTGCTACGTCTCTGCGGTAACATGCTCAACAAGCCACATGATAAGATGCACGGATTGACGGTCTCAGACGCGGAGGAAACTGAGATTCGTCCTCCGCCACCCGGATTGAGGTGAATCACTACGCTACCATGAGGACTTAGAGCACATTGGGAATTTCAAATTGGGGAGAAAAGGGGAGAAAAAAAAGTAAAGTATTCATGCACATGTCTAGCTGTCACGTGGATGCATTTAGAAACTGAAACCTCTTTCAGGTCTGTTTTTGTTTGTGTAGTTTGTCTGTCATGGCCCGTCCTGAAGTCTAGAATGTGACTGCTCGGAAAATGAGCAATGTACTTGTAAATAAACATGACCCTGAAAACATTCTGCATTTCAGGAGCGAATTGTTTTGCACCGTTTGTATTCTGTGTTTGAAGCTTTAAATGAGGACCATTATATGACATGCTTAAAAGGGAAGAACTTAGAAAATAAAATGCTATGTGCATTGTGTTAACACCATTGATGGTTTTTTGAGCAATTTGACTTGCAAGTGTGTGTGTGTGCTTTTGTGTTGACTATCAAGGCCTTATAATCTTTTTAAAGGGATAGTTCATCTAAAAATGACATTCTTTCATCGTTTACTCACCCTCATATTGTTCCAAACCCATGTACCTGTTGGATAATAGATGATGTTAGGAAGAATGTCTAGAGAGTTCCCATTCACTACATACGACATACATATTATTTATTATACTACATACATATTATTTATTATACATGTTGCCTGTATTGCAGGGAGCAAATAAATGAGAAAAATACTGTATGCTTGCTCTTGAGTCGCTTAAATAATAATAAATAAATATTTTGGCATATGTTTGACGTTCCGTGCTGAAAAGGAAATCATCAAATTAATTAATAACTATACCTCGCTTGTCGAACACTAAATGAGTGTCTTTTTAAAGACTTTACAATGTATATAGGCAATATAACCAACTCTTATCAGGTGCTTTTTAATTTGCTGCAAATTAGAAATGTTCCATTGCCATAACTTATGAAATATGATTATTTACTGTGCACAATACTGACAAACATGCGGTCAAATCATCATGCAGATTGGGAAGTTCTCATGTTGTATACAACACATATTATTTCATTCACATATAAAATTAATATCAAATAAAAGCCCTGAGAAAAAAAGTTAAAAAAGCTTTGAGTTTATAAGCTGTAAACCGATATATTTGGTCGTGTTTCACTTGTAACTTCATGAAACACAAACAGAACATAAAAACAGCAGATGCTCCCGATTAAGACAATTGTTTTAATGGTCCTGAGTCCAAATACAATGCGATATGAAGCATGACATTACAACAATCTAGGTAAAATGCGACGCTAACTCGGATATAGTTTTTATCATTCTGGGGGGTGGTCTCTGGTTACAAAGTGCACCAATCACAGCTGTTGTGGTCTGTGTCGAAGTGACATGCAGTTACATTTTTGAAGAGGTGCACGTCAGACTATGGTGTAGGTTTGACGCAGAAGTATAAATCATCCTTAAGGGGGTTAAATCTACATTATAACCCCAAGTTATAATGTTACAGCCCTAGCTTTGTTACTTCTATAAAATTTAAAAATCAAATATACACACAAAATAGAATGACATGCACTTCTAAAATTATCAGGGGAATAAAAACAAAGGACAGATAAAAATAGAAAATTTTAAAAGACCAAGTTTTTTGTTGTAAATTTAGCTTCTGACGGAAAATTATTGTATGTAGTGCAATCTCTGTTTAGGATAGAAAATCCAATGGTGAATTAAATGGGGGGGAAAAAACTGTGAACATTATAAGAGAAGAAATAAAGTTGTAATAAAGCTTAATTAAAATATAACTAAGAAAAATGAAGTGCAAAGATGTAAAATTAATTACATTTCGAAAGGTTAACATTATTTAAAATATCAGGGGGTACTTCAAGTAAATCGTTTAGGTTAAAGGGGTTCAGCTGTCAAAAAAGTTTGGGAAACCCTAAACGAGCAAATACATAAAAACTACTACACATGCTTTAAAGCTTGCTTTGTGTGTGAATTTTTTAAAATGTGCAGCATTAACCAATCTAAACGTAGATAATTGTTCCACTATTGTAATCACAGAGGCCAGTGCGGCTGTGGATGGCCCCATAGACCTGCCTATTCTTAATTTGTGCAGACTCGTCACTATAGTAACTGATAGGCGAGTAAAGGATGGCTCCTGGCTGCTCCCTGAATGGTCTGCATATGAAAGCAGCATGCGGAGCGCTCTCCTCCCCCATTACCGAGACACACACACACACACACACACACACAGGGATGGTTATGGAGTCAGGTTGCCCAGCGCTTACTGAGCTTGACAGATTAGCCCTCAGGTGCTAGAGAGGAGAGAGAGAGAGACAGATTTTGCTTGGCATCCAAGGCTGTTCCTCGGGGATGAAGCAGCCACCACAACCCCCTCCACCCCACCCCTTCAGCTCCACAGCTTCTCATCCCCAACCCCCCTCCAACCTCAAACCAACCCCCATGCATCAACAGACATCCACATTCACCCCCCTCTGATTCCTCCCCATTTAAATGTAACGGACTTCAACCCGGTGCCATGACACTGTGCCTCGGAGTGATTTAATGTGAAAGACAGAGGCGAGCTCATGCACTGCATCCATGATACGTGACTCATGGCACACTCATTGATTATACGGTAAACAGTAGAGTTGAACTCCAGAGTTTGAGAAAAATGGCAGTATTCGTAGCTTACGTTATTTTCTGTCTTCTGTGTCTGCACAGGTCATAGCAGCTCCCCCTATTCTAAATACCACTTGTTTGCATTATTATTCATTTATCTCTCATATATGGTCAGATGTTGTGATGGTAGTTCTTAGAAGAACATTTGCTAATCACAATTCCCATAATTCTTCTTTTTTGGCCCTTATGGAATAGGGATGGACCACAGTCGATGACTAGACATCAGACTGCATAAGATGAGAGAGGTCACTGGTATGCTAGATTTTTTTCTTTTAGAGGAGGTTCTTTAATTGGCTGAAGACAGTTTGCATGGTAAAACCCACTCTGAGAAGTTGCATTGTTTAAGTTCAGCTCCTTGAAAATAGCGCACGTGAGACTTGTCTGCGTAATTTCAACTGATTGCAATACAGGTGATTCGAGAGGAACAACACAATACTCTAATGAGCATAAATACGCATAGTACACACAAATTTTGGGTAAAATAGTCAGTTTTCTATGATATTAAACAATACATTAGAATTTGGCCAAAATAAAAGTATCTAATGAGGCAGCATAATTAAGATGCCAACATTTTGAGG
This sequence comes from Myxocyprinus asiaticus, assembly GCF_019703515.2. Lineage (NCBI taxonomy): Eukaryota > Metazoa > Chordata > Actinopteri > Cypriniformes > Catostomidae > Myxocyprinus > Myxocyprinus asiaticus. Next base: position 21,140,429 of record NC_059361.1, read on the forward strand.
GTGCCTATGATGCGTTAAATGCTGCCTCTGAAGGAAGCTCACTAGGTTTTGGAACAGACCCTTAGTCTACATAAAGGCCATCATATTTTTATAATTTCACATGGTATTATTCAGAAAAACATGGTGAAAGTTGGCTTTTTATATTAAATACGCCCTGCCCGTGTTGAGAGATTGAATGCACATATACACATACTGGTCTGCTAAGTTTCCGAGTTTATCGTACCGCTTCACAGTTTCTTTCCACCATAAAAGCAGATCCTTGTCCATTGGTTTGCATGACTTAGAACCAAATATCAATAGAGTAGAATTAAAAAAGAATCAAAATATTACAAGTGTTGCTAGTGCTATACTAGGCTTTCACTATACTAAGCATTCACACACCATATCTTCTTCTTTCAACCAACACCTCGATGACACACCCACAGTGCTCCCCAGTGGACTCACTTGTAACTATGAGATTTGGTGAGAGATTCAGAGGGAAAGTTCAGTATTCAGCGCTGCCCATGGCAGGCAGATGCACAAAGAAAAATCTATTTGTGATATTCGAGTAGTGTTTTTTTACTCGATTACTCGTGCACATCCAAACTTTAAAATACTGCTACAGCCATGCACATTCAGATGAGAATTTGGCTGTTAGGTCACTTCTTGCACTGTTCTTTGAGCGTCCTGGCGCAAATGTTGCATTTTCTTTCAAGCCAGCATGTTATGTTAAGTTGTCCAATTTTTTAAAATGTGTCTTGAGGCCCTTAATTCCTGTTCCATTTTGTTGCATTCTGTCTATCTGTTTTGGAATGCGATAATGCATCTTATGTAAATGCCACCTAAGAAATGTGTACAACTTGAATAAGATGAACCTGAAATCAGTCTAATTATACAGGGCTACTTAAAGACCAATTAGCCTATTAGTCGTTAAGGCAATCCTCCGACTAATTGATTTTAAAAATATGTAAATGTACACATATTTAGCACTATTAATTCTATATCTGTCATATGTGGTTAGATGGTGTGATGTTGAGGAATTTTTGTCCATAGTTCCTAATTCACAGTCAGTCACAGTTGCCATAAATCTCCCATTTTGCCCCTTATGGAGTGGATTACCATTTGACGTAATAACAGCACTGTATAATCCCAGGCCCTGTTTTGTCTACTGTCTCTCTCCTCCCCCCATCTCTCTCGCTTACTCTCTCTCTCTTTTTCTCTTCTGCCCTTACTACCCCCTTCCGTTTCGGATCGGGGGTCATGTTGTGCCGTTTGTCGGTCCTGGGCAGGGATGCCCCATCTCCACCCTTCCCCCACCCCTTCTAATACGCCACACGTTCCTGCTGCTTATGAATAAAATGGGCAGAACTCCGTGCCTTTGCATGTGGCAGGAACAAAAGATGAGTGCCTTGCAGGAGCCGCAGAAAAGCACACTGCATGAAGAGAACAATAGTAATGATCGCGATGAAGACTGACTGTTGAGTTGAAAAGGGCCGTATGAGGAGAAACCAGTGGAACTAATTTAACCAGACCAAAGAAAACTGAGCAAAAAGCCATTATGCAGAACTCCTAATGTAGAAGGTGCTCATTACGTGACTGGTCAAAGTCAAAGAGTCATGGCTAGCACTGTAATTGCTTTACCAGAGATAAAAGCTTTGAGTTACAACTGCAAGATTTTGGTCTGCTACAGTTTGTATCAGTGGTTCTCAACTGGACCCTGATTTTACATTGGATGTCAATTGGCGACCCAACACAGTATTAAAATTGTTTATCATGCAAAAACAACAAAAGTGCCTTTTCAAACTTTGAAATGTATTAATATTATGAACCACATGGCTCAACAATTGCAAATGTAAATGCAAACTGCAAAATTATTAACATAGTCTGGATAGAAAAATGTTGTGACAGAACTGTGATTTACCATCCTAACACAATGAAACAAACACTTGGCCAAATACTGTATTATATTAGCATTAGCCATATTATCAAGTGACGTCAACAAAAGAAATTATTTTACCCTCCCTTTGAAAAGTTGATAAGGCTTTTTTATTTTGCTATCTTAACTAAGCATGACCATATGGTCAGTTGCATTGTATTATCTTCATTTAGCATTGTTTTTCCCTGCTGTCCGTGATCTATCAGAATTTTTAGGTTGCGACCCACCAGTTGAGAAGCATTGAATTAGAGTATGTTTGAATGAAAGTTTACATCTATAATGTTTTGACAGACAAAGAGTTAGTTAAAGATAGTTAAACAACAAGTTAACTGCCAGTTTTTTTTTACTACACTTGTGTGAGTTCCAGTGCCTGGGTTTGAAATAATAATGCTAAAGTGTGAGGACAAGTCTTTCTGTCTCTTCTCTTGCATACACTGACCCAAAAAAGAAAACACAGCACCTGGAACAACACACCAGCTTCTCTTCTTTCCACACAGATGTGCGCTACATAGGAACAAAACACAAATGTTTGAAATAAAGTATTTAGAGCAGAGAGTGTTTTGAGTACTTTAAAGCTGGGATGCAGCTCATTGTAACAGCTCATAAAAGCGTGAGCATTTTAATGCTTTTAGAAACGGGGAGAATTGTCTGTCACTGTTGCTACAGCGCATGGCCTTTGTCTTATCCCCGATGGCCAAGGACCAGCTAAGTTGTTCTGTTCTAGGCCAGTTCACACCTTAAAACAGACTGAGAGTATTTGATGTCTCAAAACACACATGGCATTGTGCCGCAGATGTGGCCGAACATGGCTCACAGAAGAAGGATTTCTTTGTGCTTCGCTCCCTTGTGGCTTTCTTGGGAATGTTGAGGATTGTCAATCTAATGCCATTTAGCTGTTATGACATGGATCAGGTGAAACCCTCCTGTGTGTGTCTTAATGTTATTGATAGTGGACAAAATATTTACCTACAACACTAGTAGCGAGCATAATGGCATCCACGTAGGGAAGTCAAAACAGTATCAATATTCCAGTACCAAAATAATGCTAAAATAAAACAAATTGGTAGAACGAGTACTGACTCAATTCGATACCCACGTGCTGTCTAACTGACATGCAACTGTGACCCTGTTTACACCTGCTGTTTAGAAGCGTTTCAGGTGATCCAATCACAAGTGGTCAATGCTAAATACAGATGTAAACTAGAGGTCTGCACGGGCCTTAAAATGAAACCCGACCCATACCCGAGACCGTGTGGCCTGACCCTACCTGGCCCGAACAATACCGTCAGATTTTAAGCCTGAACCCGACCCAAACCTGAAATCTCTTCTCCTAGCAAGTACTGTTGCAATAGGCTATATTTTATGAAAGCATATAGGCAATATTCGTAACAGTACTGAAACCGTAAACATACACGGTTTTAACAAGGCACGGCAGCACCTTAATACACTACAGCAGAATGGAAAATAGCTTTGCCTTATCGTTTATGTGCTGAAATTTCACTTGGTGCAGAACAATCTGGAATAAAATGAAACAATGCAACAGTCCCCTCTATGCAGCCTGAACTTGTTTAGAATGTTGAATCTTCGTGACAACTGCGCTGAAAACAATCTAGACGCAGCACAATGAATGAAACAGAGCTCTGGTGTCTCAACATGCGTTTTTGACAATTTTAAGTTATTTTTAACTTGACATGATGTTTAAAATATGCCGGTCCTGCGCAAGATGCTGAAGAAAATGCGAGACATGGTGCAAATGTTAAAGATATTCATCCAGCATTTGTTTAAACAATGGGAAAACAGAACAGGTGCGTGCAAAAACACATTAGTCCGTACTCGTCCGTTTGCATGTGTCTGTGAGTGAGAGCGCGTGCGCGAAGCAAGTTCGGTAAACCTGTTTATTTTTTCATTAATTACAAACCCGACCTGAACCTGAAGTCCAACTTGAAAAACTGACCCGAACCTGGCCCGAAACCCATCGGTTTCTCATGTCCCGTCGGGCCCGGTTTGGGTTGGAGACCTCTAATGTAAACGTGGTCTAAAATGTCTTGTGATTGAATCACAAAAACCACTTACAGAGGTTGTCAAAAACACATGTGACCACATCACATTTGAGGTGTAAACGCTTATCTGTTCTGAATGCGTCCCAAACAGAAGTGAAGCTCCACCCCTCACATGTCAATCAACTGCATGCTAAAACAAGAGTATAAACTTTGCCATTTATGAGCGGCTTTAAAAGGAAATAACCATCCGATCTGAAAATTTGAAAAAGCAAATACATACATAGACAAGCAAGATAACTTCACGAATCATCTTCAGTGTGTCTGATATCAACATGCATCGACTAGGATGACAAGCACACACATCTAAAGCTCATCTAATACAGGTACTCCACTAACATCACAGATAATTTTGCTCAAAATGTTGCATTTGTGCTTGGATTGAATTTAAACTGCATCTGGGAGAAACAGTGTGGTGGTTTTATTTGTGGTTTGTATGTCTTTAATGACATTTTTTGCAGTTTATTATCATGCGGTAGCACACTGAGATAGTGAATGTATGTCGTCATGAAATCAGAAGCCCTCCTCTCGAAATCTGAACACAAGTGGGCACAGGAAACTCATTTAGCGACCAGGTGTAAACAGCAATGTGTCTCGCCTGAACACGTGATCAGATCACCCAAGACACATCCTAATAACAGGTGCAAACAGTCTGTGCACATAAATGTTCAAATGCACTTTATGGTCACAATGCTGTTCTTGGCAAGATATTAGTTTAAACAAAGTTGATTTGTCTTAAGTGAATGTAAGACAAGAGAAAAAAAAAATTGTATGTTCGTTAGGCCTTGTAGTGTTCATTTATTTCTGTCTTTATTACTGACTTTAATATAAATACTTTAAATACTTGAAGGCCTCATGCCATTGTTTTAATTTAATTTGTCAATAGTTTTATGGTTACATTTTACAATAAGGTTACCGTTTCCATTAGATAACACAATAATTAACATGAACTAACAATGAACAATACTTTTACAGCATTTTTTATTAATCTTGATTTATTCATTTCTACATATACTAATACATTTTACATTAAAAGTTATACATGTTAACATTAGTTAAAGGTGCACTCAGTAACATTTTTGTTTGTGTTTTCGGCTGGTCATGTGATTCTAAAATGCAGCCCCCATGTGCGGACCCTCTCCATGTAGAATAAAACAGCATTTATAAGGTTACTGATAGGGTCCGATACCGCGCTCACGTACTTGTACACATATTTGTAAAAATGCTCCGATACCAAAAACCGATACCATCTGACGTACGAATGTCATTACGTAAACATTCAGCGCACAGGTTAAAATCACGTCCTAGAGAGATTATTTAACAGCAAAAGCTGTGATTTAATGAGATAAATAGATTGATTGCACTTGGATTATTTTAAATGTGATTGCTTGTGAATGTGTGGAGCCGGTGTTGTGCTGACATAGAGACACACATTGCTCGTACCTTTTAGAGATCCTTGGTTCATACACGGAAAACACTATTATGAGCATCGCATGTTCTGTTTATAGCAGATGACAGCAGGCAGAGCGCTAATTCACTTTTTAGCACGAGTCATATACAGACTACATATTTATTTATTTTGTAGTAGCCTTTTGCGGTTAAATAATTAGTGTGATTCACATAGCGACCGGCTTTTCCGGATTGGGAATCTGTATGTCAGAGCTACTTGGTCTAACAACACATAAACACTTCAAAATAAAAGCTCCACCAAAATAAAAGCTAAATATAAATTAATATAAAAATTACGACAGAAATAGATCACTACTGTATAGTTATGTAATATTCACTGTTATACTACTACTACTACTACTAATAATAATAATAAATCAGTAGTAACTGTGTTATATTTAAGCAATATCTCACATCTGTGATGCTCTATTATGCAGCACTTTATCTGACAAAAATAACTGTTTTATTTAGGATTGTGCTGTGAGGTTCTGTATAAAATCACTTCATTTGGTAAAAATAATACAATTTCATGTTGAAAATTAATTGTTATACTTTCATTTGATTAAAGTTTTAATTAATTAATTTTTTTAAACACAATTGTGATGACAAAATTAAAATAAACTGCTGATATTGAGTTCAGAAAAAAATCAGGTACCGGACTTGGTATTGGCGAGTACTAAAAAAAAACTAGCGGTACTCATACTCTGTCTCAAAAAAATGGTAACGGAACATCCCTAGCTACTGATATGACTGGAGTCTTCAGTTTAATGTGAGTGGTCATGATTTCCTACATATATTGCAAAATTACAATTCATGTCTTTAGGAGTTACACTTTTTTTAATGAGGACAAATTACTGAGTGCACCGTTAATGTATGAAGTAACATGAACAAAAAATGAACAATAGCATTTTGATAAATTAACTTTAACCAAGATTAATAAATGCTTAAAAAAAAAAAAAAAAAAAAAAAAACTTGTTAGTTTGATACCAAATACATTTTAATAATGTGAATGAATAGAAACATATTGTAAAGTGTTACCATTTATATTTAACTTTTCAAATAAAGAAGTTTTATTATTCATTTATTATAAAGTATGCATATTAGTTTTTGCTGAATTATCAAAACTGATATTGAGAATCATGAAATTACATTTGGTATTATGACAACACTTGATCCACTACTGCTTTGTTAGACTAGTTACTAACTGTAAGAACATTGAGGAAACTAGGTGAATGACACAAAGTGCTTGAAGATTAAGCGTCATAAACACACAAACACACAGCACTCTGTGAGAGAGATAACATTTCTATAACCACCCTCGAAGCAGCCTGCCTTTTCCTTTTAATCTGATGTGCTACCTAATATACTGATCTAAAAGCTGATATAATCTCACCTGGCAAGCTGGGCGTTGGCTCTTGTTGAAAGAATAAACATTAAAAAAAAAAAAGAGCGAAAATGCCAATGCATTAAAGGTGAACTTGGCTCATTTTCCATGCAAAGTTCTCCGGAGTTCATCTATATTCTCTGACCAAGATTCACACTTTTAAATCTTGTTCTTTGACAAGGAGCTCCGTTCAAAAGACATAGGACAAAGACTAGTTGAGCTGTGGTTGCCAAAAAGTACACATTATCCCACAGTGTGAGGAAGGCATTTTGTTTTTGCCTTTGCACACCAGAGGTGATGCGATAATGCGAAACGAGTCGCTGACGAATGGCCCTTTCACATGAAAAGTGAGGCGAATGATCTGCGTTAGAACTTTCACGCTTTTTCAATAGGTGGTGCTAATCGACAAGCAATTTTACCCTGGTACATTAGGTGTCGCAAAGCACCTTTCAGCTGGTCTGCCCTTTGCCTATCAGGGATGAGAACAAGAACTACTTGACGAGTTGAATAGTAAACAGCAAAATCACAGTATGAAAGACAACAGTTCTCTAGCGAGCCGATCGAAAAAATAAAAAGTATTCTCTACACACTGCAGCATTGATGATGATTTTTGTTGTTGATTTGCTCAATGATTAAGAAAACATTAAGTCCCGTTTTCAGTTTAAATATTCTGTCCATTATAACTTGCCCACAAAATGACTTTTCATTACACTTGTATTAAAAACATTCAGTCAGTGAATTGGATAAGTGCATCGCAAAGAAGGTTGCAAATATCAGAAATATGCATCGATAGACAGTCACTATCATTAATGAATGAATAGAATACAACAGGCATATTGTTTTACTCAGACTAAAAGCTGTTTATTTGTATACAGCACAGAGTTGCTTATATTTTAAACAGATGCAGCTTTGTTGCTTTTTTCATGAAATACACGATTACTTAAAGCAGATGCGCCCGATTAAAAACGAGGCCAAATACGGTGTGATATGATGCGTAAATCCAGAGGTAATCTTCACAGAGTGTGTCGACATGCTACTGAGGGGTTAAAGGAAAAATAGGGCAGCTGCTCCCAGGTCCGAGTGCCTGCCGCAACCAGGCGCGCCTTTATTTCGGGAAATACGGTACTCACGGTAGATTAAATGCACAGGCAAAAATGCAGCAATATGAAATGCATTACGAAGACAATCCACTTAAGATCAGAATTATTTTTTAAAAACAGTATGCGAGGCAGAGATGAAGCAATATCATTTACAGAGAAAAGAGAAAAAATGTTTTAGTTTTTAAGACATTTGATGCAAATAAAATGCAGTTTTTACTGCTGGTTCAGAGTTTAATGTTGGTTGTCAAAACCGCTGTAGCGACACTAGTTGCATTGGTTTCAGTAACTGCAGCAGCTTCTGACATGTGATCCAAAGCTCATATTTTAATGGTCAGGTCATTTCAATCGGCAGGCTAGAAAAAAAAAAAAATCGATGCATCGTGGCAAAAATTTGCGTTTGGTGTGCAAAGGCATTTAGTCTCAGCAATTTTTTTTTTCATGGCATATAAATCTCCCTTACTCATAAGATCTAAGTGCCCTGGTGTGATCCTGCTTCCATGAAAAACAACAGTCTCCCTAGAGACAGATGCTGGGAACCAAGGGGGTAAATGACATATGGTTATGAAGATCGAGAAGGAAACGGGGAATGAAAACTAGGGCAACCCCCAGAATGGGCTGACCTGCATGACATTGATTAGAATCAGAATATAAAGTGTGCATGTTGGTTGGGCCAGTTGTCGACAAGTGAATGTGCCACGTGGATGGGATGGGGTCCAGGAGTGGGGGAATGCTTAGGATATGGGGAATGTGATGCTTTGGGAAAAGGGGACTTTAGAAGGGTTCAAGGGGGTAAAGACTGTAAATCCATTCCTGTGCTGTTTGCCTCTGGGGTAGCTGGCTTTTGTTCATCAGTGTGGCCATTTGAGAAACAAATGATTATTCATTCCATTGCAGCATTGGCGTGACCTAGATCTGGAACCTTCTCGAAATGACTTGTTGCTTGTGACTTTTGGCAGAGGCTCTCAGCAGCTGTAGTCCGAAGGCTAGTTATTGGCCAACCAATTGTTGATGTTTTTTGTTGTTGTTGTTTGATGTAGTTGGGGAAAGGGTACATTAGTCTAATCATGCTTAACTGCCTCATTTTGAAGCCAAGGACATAACTGGGTCATTACTGACATTTCCCCAACTCAACCCTTGTGAGTGGCCATTGGTGTAGTGAGCTACTGTTTGGTAGCATGGTGTGACTGCTTATGCGTGTGTTGTTTTGTAGCACGGCAAACTAACAGATAATGATGGGGGCAGTGTTCATAGTGTGGGGCTGAATATGTGTTTTGTGAGACAGAGAGCTTTTATTGGCTCCATGTGGCCGAATGTGGTTATGGTTGTAATGCGTGACCGGGAATTTGTGACAGCCAGAACCCTGTTCTGCATTGCCCATACATGCTGTTTTTAGACATGTAGGATGTTAAATTGCTCAGTAGAGTATTTTATGCACTTCATTAAACACAGTTGAAATGAGTCCAGCGTGTTTCTAAAAATGAAGAGGTCAGTGTTTGTCTTCAAGAACGTTTGTGAAAAATGAAGTTGTAAACAAGCTGAAATGGCCCTAATTAACCCCCATGACTAAAATAAAATGATTACCTTTTTTGCATTGTATGGTAGAACAACATCCTGAACTTTTTTTTATTCTCTTTAAGGGATGGCACACCCAAAAATGAGAATTCAATCATCATTTACTCATCTCTTGTGTTGTTAATACCTGTATGACTCACTTTCTTCAGTGGAACACAAAAGGAGATGTTTGAAAGTGTGTAATGCCCAAAGTATACTTCGGTTAGACACGAACTCTAGGCGTCTGTGTACAGGACGTGTGACGCAGATTTCGTTATCAGCAAAAGTGCTCGAGCACTGAATGCGTGTGGTGTGATGTTTTTAAAAAACATTATTTTTATTTTTTTTATTAATTTTTTTTTATAACTGCACGTACACTGAACGTGCATTATTTGCATGCGCCTGGAATTATTTGCATTAATTAGTGTGTCTACAAGGTGGCAACCCTCACAATTGAGCCATTGCTTTCACAAAGACGCACTGGAAGAAAATTGAATCGCCACTAACCACAGGAGTCGAAGGCGGAAAAAACAACAGTGGGTGTGCAGGTCAAGAACGCATGTGAGGCCCTCGGTATACTTCATACGAAATCGAATAACTAATGGGTGTGATGTCATTTCAAACTAAATCTGGCCCAAACAAAGGTGTTTTTGAGTTTGTTTTGGTGGTTCGTAACATCTCGCCAGCGCAAACTTTCAGTTTGTACCTGCTTCTAAACACCTTCTTGCTGCCATTGGTCCATGTCATTGGTAGGTATGACCTGGAGCTCCACCTACTTTGAATCCGACAACTAATTTCAGTAACGTTGTTCAGTTAGTTAAGATCAGTTAACATGAACACACTAGAGTGCAGAGTTATTAGCGAGCTCTCATTAACAGAGTATGTGAAAATATTATGGCTGGTTATAGCTTGTTACGGCCTTAGCGGCATCAATGCAGAATGTAAACATGACAAATTACACAGTATCTACTGCATATATATATTCCTTTTAAATAATCATTGAGTGGTTAAAACAGCTTCTTTTACTGATCTCATGTGAATACTACTCATAGAATGAGGCATGAAGTCACATTTTAATGTCACATTAGTTTACATGTAGTCTTGTGCGTCCTTGTATTTAAATGGTCCTCTATACGCCTCCCCCAGTGGCATGGTCGGTGTCTGAATGTTTGCAAACAGTATACCTTTGCTCAGCTTTTTCAAACTTCTTTTTGGCTCTGAGTGAAGAATAAAGAAGAACTTCTCCGTGAGTATACCAGGGCGTTGCGTAGGTCAGGACATACTTGAATTTGCATATCTTGAGGTTGAAGGAATACAAAGAGGTCTTATCTTTATAGGTCTAAACTCCTGAAGAGAAATAGTCCAGTATCTCAAAGCAGTCATTTCACGCATGCCCCAACCGTCTATGCATGCACAGTCAATTGAAATATATTTTGAGGTGAATGTTCGACTGTACGCTGACGCTAAGTGTTCACATCAAAGCCGAAGTATACTTTGGGCTTTAGTCTCAGTCATCATTCACTTGCGTTGCATCTTCTTCACATATAATGAAAGTAAATGGAGACTGTCATTCGTTAAGGCTATCAGTCTGCCTAACATACCTTTTGCATTCCGTGGAAGAAAGACATAAGGGTTTGGAACAACATGAGGGTGAATAAATGATGACAGAATTTACATTTTTTGAGTGAACTGTCCATTTAAGCAGTGGATTAGCAGAGTTTCTATTGTCTTTTGTCAGTGGTGGAAAATGTGTTCCTTTTCTGTAGATAAAGGTTGCAGTATGCTTTTTGAGAGCTTTAATTCCCTAGGGCATAAAGGCATTCTTCAAACCAGTTTTTAACCAAACTTGCTCATACAGCAAAACCCTGCAGATTTGAAAATGCCCTGTGGCTCCTATTGACAGTGGGAATGGAAGGTGCTGAGTTATTCCCTATCATTTATTTTTTATTTTTTGTATACAATCTGGAAGCTTGCATACCTGAGAGCCATTTTAAATGATTTGTTAGGTCACTTTTTGTGTCCTTAGTCATTGCCCTTTTAATCTTTGGACACACTCTGTAAACAAGTAATACACAGTTGCCTCCTGAGCAAAAATAAAATCAGAGCATTTAAATTATGCGGACCTTAACTATTCATTTTCCTCAACCATTTTCCAGAAATCTAGGGCACCGCCTCCACTACGACATCTATAATTTTTGGCTGGAGGCAGTTTGAAAAGAAATGCTGTTTTAAATGACACCGCAATACCTGTTGCTTAATGAGTTTGTATTTTGAATTGCCTTTCTGTATTAGTGAAAATAGGTTTCTAGGCCTCCCCTGAAGAATATAGCTTGTCTTTTAATATCAGAAATAGTCTGCATAGAGAGCCTAAAGACCTGAGCACAGTTTTCTTTAGTCTTTTAGCGTTCTTTTTTTTTTTCTTTTTTTTTTTGAAACAGTAAGTTTGGCGGGCCAAATTGGAGGACTTCTCCCATTTAAAAAAAAAAAAAAAAAAAAACTATTAGGCTTTAGTTTATGGATTTAGCTAGTTGGTGGCAGGGACGTTCTCATTCTAGAGAGCATTTGATTGGACAAAAATCTGTGTAGTGCAGCATGAGTCATCAGTATTTTTGGTCC